>NW_027438360.1:0-176000 GCF_000715075.1 Nicotiana tabacum | reverse complement strand
CCACCCCGCCATGATCGTTCCTCATTTTTTGCATTTTACGGCCAAATAACTTGAATTCCGCTCGTTTCCCATATTTTTGTGTGTTATAGCCCACGCCTTCCGAGTGGTCCCGGGGCCTCCTAACCCCTATCGCCTAAAATATTTCCGGACTATCAAATACGACCTAAGGAACAATAGTATCCGACCCGCCATGATCGTTCCTCATTTTTTGCGTTTTTCGGCCAAACAACTAGAATTCCGCGCGATTCTCATATTTTTGTGTGTTATATCCCACGCCTTCCGAGTGGTCCCGGGACCTCCGGACCCCTATCGCCTAATATTTTTCCGGACTATCAAATAAGACCAAAGGAACCATAGTCACCACCCTGCCAAGATCTTTCCACATTTTTTGCATGTTACTGAAAAAGACCTAGAATTTCGCCCGATTCCCATTTTTTCGTGTGCTATACCCACGCAATCCGAGTGGTCCCAAGAGCCGCGGACCCCGATCGCCTAAAATTTTTACGGGCAATCAAATACGACCTAAGGAACAATAGTATCCGCCCGGCCATGATCGTTCCTTATTTTTTGCATTTTTTGGCCAAACAACTAGAATTCCGCGCGATTCCCATATTTTTGTGTGTTATAGCCCACACCTTCCGAGTGGTCCCGGGACCTCCGGACCCCTATCGCCTAAAATTTTTCCAGACTATCAAATACGACCTAAGGAACCATAGTATCCGCCCCTCCATGATCGTTCCTCATGTTTTGTGTTTTTCGGCCAAACAACTAGAATTCCGCGCGATCCCATATTTTTGTGTGCTATAGCCCACGCCTTCCGAGTGGTCCCGGGTCTCCGGATCCCTATCGCCTAAAATTTTTCCGGACTATCAAATAAGACCTAAGGAACCATAGTCACCGCCCAGCCATGATCGTTCCTAGTTGATTCTGTTTTTCGGCCAAAAAACTAGAATTCCGCGCGATTCCCATATTTCCGTGTCCTATAGCCCACGCCTTCCAAGTGAACCCGGGAACTCCGAACCCCTATCGCCTATAATTTTTCTGGACTATCAAATACGACTTAAGGATTCATAGTCACCGCCCAGCCATGATCATTCCTCATTTGTTGCGTTTTTCGGCCAAAAAATTAAAATTCCGCCCGATTACAATATTTTTGTGTGCTATTGCCCACCCTTCCAAGTGGTTTCGGGACCCACTGACCCCGATCGCCTAAAATATTTCCGGGCCGTCAAATAAGACCTAAGGAACTATAGTAACCAGCTCGCCTTGATCGTTCCTTATTTTTTGCATTTTACGGCCAAACAACTAGAATTCCGCGCGATTCCCATATTTTTGTATGTTAGCCCACGCCTTCCGAATGGTCCCGGGACCTCCTGACCCCTATCGCCTAAAATTTTTCCGGACTATCAAATATGACCTAAGGAACCATAGTATCCGCCCCGCCATGATTGTTCCTCATTTTTAGCGTTTTTCGGCCAAACAACTAGAATTCCGCGCGATTCCCATATTTTTGTGTGTTATATCCCACGCCTTCCGAGTGGTTCCGGGACCTCTGGACCCCTATCGCCTAATATGTTTCCGGACTATCAAATAAGACCAAAGGAACCATAGTCACCGCCCTGCCAAGATCTTTCCACATTTTTTGCATGTTACTGAAAAAGACCTAGAATTTCGCCCGATTCCCATTTTTTCGTGTGCTATACCCACGCATTCCGAGTGGTCCCAAGGGCCGCGGACCCCGATCGCCTAAAATATTTCCGGGCAATCAAATACGACCTAAGGAACTATAGTATCCGCCCTGCCATGATCGTTCCTTATTTTTTGCGTTTTTTGGCCAAACAAGTTGAATTCCGCGCGATTCCCATATTTTTGTGTGTTATGGCTCACACCTTTCGAGTGGTCCCGGGACCTCCGGACCCCTATCGCCTAAAATTTTTCCGGACTATCAAATACGACCTAAGGAACCATAGTATCCGCCCCGCCATGATCGTTCCTAGTTTTTTCTGTTTTTCGGCCAAAAAACTAGAATTCCGCGCGATTCCCATATTTTCGTGTCCTATACGCCTTCCAAGTGAACCCGGGAACTACGGACCCCTATCGCCTAAAATTTTTCCGGACTATCAAATACGACCTAAGGAACCATAGTCACCGCCTAGCCATGATCATTCCTCATTTGTTGCGTGTTTCAGCCAAAAAACTAGAATTCCGCCCGATTACAATATTTTTGTGTGCTATTGCCCACCCTTCGAAGAGGTTTCGGGACCCACTGACCCCGATCGCCTAAATATTTTTCTGGGCCGTCAAATACGACCTAAGGAACTATAGTAACCAGCTCGCCATGATCGTTTCTCATTTTTTGCATTTTTCGGCCAAGCAACTAGAATTCCGCGCGATCCCATATTTTTGTGTGTTATATAGCCCACGCCTTCCGAGTGGTCCCGGGTCTCCGGACCCCTATCGCCTAAAATTTTTCCGGACTATCAAATACGACCTAAGGAACCATAGTATCCGCCCCGCCATGATTGTTCCTCATTTTTTGCATTTTTCGGCCAAACAACTAGAATTCCGCACGATTCCCATATTTTTGTGTGTTATATCCCACGCCTTCCGAGTGGTCCCGGGACCTCTGGACCCCTATCGCCTAATATTTTTCCGGACTATCAAATAAGACCAAAGGAACCATAGTCACCGCCCTTCCAAGATCTTTCCAAATTATTTGCATGTTACTGAAAAAGACCTAGAATTTCGCCCGATTCCCATATTTTCGTGTGCTATACCCACGCATTCCGAGTGGTCCCAAGAGCCGCGGACCCCGATCGCCTAAAATTTTTCCGAGCAATCAAATACGACCTAAGGAACCATAGTATCCACCACGCCATGATCATTCCTTATTTTTTGCATTTTTCGGCCAAACAACTAGAATTCCGCGCGATTCCCATATTTTTGTGTGTTATAGCCCACACCTTTCGAGTGGTCCCGGGACCTCCGGACCCCTATCGCCTAAAATTTTTCCGGACTATCAAATACGACCTAAGGAACCATAGTATCCGCCCCGCCATGATCGTTCCTCATTTTTTGTGTTTTTCGGCCAAGCAACTATAATTCCGCGCGATCCCATATTTTTGTGTGTTATATAGCCCACGCCTTCCGAGTGGTCCCGGGTCTCCGGACCCCTATCGCCTAAAATTTTTCCGGACTATCAAATAAGACCTAAGGAACCATAATCACCGCCCAACCATGATCGTTCCTAGTTTTTTCTGTTTTTCGGCCAAAAAACTAGAATTCCGCGCGATTCCTATATTTTCGTGTGCTATACCCACGCATTCCGAGTGGTCCCAAGAGCCGCGGACCCCGATCGCCTAAAATTTTTCCGGGCAATCAAATACGACCTAAGGAACCATAGTATCCACCACGCCATGATCATTCCTTATTTTTTGCATTTTTCGGCCAAACAACTAGAATTCCGCGCGATTCCCATATTTTTGTGTGTTATAGCCCACACCTTTCGAGTGGTCCCGGGACCTCCGGACCCCTATCGCCTAAAATTTTTCCGGACTATCAAATACGACCTAAGGAACCATAGTATCCGCCCCGCCATGATCGTTCCTCATTTTTTGTGTTTTTCGGCCAAGCAACTATAATTCCGCGCGATCCCATATTTTTGTGTGTTATATAGCCCACGCCTTCCGAGTGGTCCCGGGTCTCCGGACCCCTATCGCCTAAAATTTTTCCGGACTATCAAATAAGACCTAAGGAACCATAGTCACCGCCCAGCCATGATCGTTCCTAGTTTTTTCTATTTTTCGGCCAAAAAACTAGAATTCCGCGCGATTCCCATATTTTCGTGTCCTATAGCCCACGCCTTCCAAGTGAACCCGGGAACTCCGGACCCCTATCGCCTAAAAATTTTCCGGACTATCAAATACGATCTAAGGAACCATAGTCACCACCTAGCAATGATCATTCCTCATTTGTTGTGTGTTTCGGCCAAAAAACTAGAATTCCGCCCGATTACAATATTTTTGTGTGCTATTGCCCACCCTTCGAAGTGGTTTCGGGACCCACTGACCCCAATCGCCAAAAATTTTTCTGGGCCGTCAAATACGACCTAAGGAACTATAGTAACCAGCTCGCCTTGATCGTTCCTTATTTTTTGCGTTTTTCGGCCAGACAATTAGAATTCTGCGCGATTGCCATATTTTTGTGTATTATAGCCCACACCTTCCGAGTGGTCCCGGGACCTCCGGACCCCTATCGCCTAAAATTTTTCTGGACTATCAAATACGACCTAAGGAACCATATTATCTGCCCCGGCATGATCGTTCCTCATTTTTTGTGTTTTTCGGCCAAACAACTAGAATTCCGCGCGATCCCATATTTTTGTGTGTTATAGCCCACGCCTTCCGAGTGGTCCCGGGTCTCCGGACCCCTATCGCCTAAATTTTTTCTGGACTACCAAATAAGACCTAAGGAACCATAGTCACCGCCCAGCCATGATCGTTCCTAGTATTTTTTGTTTTTCGGCCAAAAAACTAGAATTCCGCGCGATTCCCATATTTTCGTGTTCTATAGCCCACGCCTTCCAAGTGAACCCGGGAACTCCGGACCCCTATCGCCTAAAATTTTTCCGGACTATCAAATACGACCTAAGGAACCATAGTCACCGCCCAGCCATGATCATTCCTCATTTGTTGCGTGTTTCGGCCAAAAAACTAGAATTCCGCCCGATTACAATATTTTTGTGTGCTATTGCCCACCCTTCAAAGTGGTTTCGGGACCCACTGACCCCGATCGCCTAAAATTTTTCTGGGCCGTCAAATACGACCTAAGGAACTATAGTAACCAGCTCGCCATGATCGTTTCTCATTTTTTGCATTTTTCGGCCAAGCAACTAGAATTCCGCGCGATCCCATATTTTTGTGTGTTATATAGCCCACGCCTTCCGAGTGGTCCCGGGTCTCCGGACCCCTATCGCCTAAAATTTTTCCAGACTATCAAATAAGACCTAAGGAACCATAGTCACCGCCCAGCCATGATCGTTCCTAGTTTTTTCTGTTTTTCGGCCAAAAAACTAGAATTCCGCGCGATTCCCATATTTTCGTGTCCTATAGCCCACGCCTTCCAAGTGAACCCGGGAACTCCGGACCCCTATCGCCTAAAAATTTTCCGGACTATCAAATACGACCTAAGGAACCATAGTCACCGCCCAGCCATGATCATTCCTCATTTGTTGCGTGTTTCGGCCAAAAAACTAGAATTCCGCCCGATTACAATATTTTTGTGTGCTATTGCCCACCCTTCGAAGTGGTTTCGGGACCCACTGACCCCGATCGCTTAAAATATTTCCGGTCCGTCAAATACGACCTAAGGAACTATAGTAACCAGCTTGCCTTGATCGTTCCTTAGAATTCTGCGCGATTGCCATATTTTTGTGTATTATAGCCCACACCTTCCGAGTGGTCCCGGGACCTCCGGACCCCTATCGCCTAAAATTTTTTCGGACTATCAAATACGACCTAAGGAACCATATTATCCGCCCCGGCATGATCGTTCCTCATTTTTTGTGTTTTTCGGCCAAACAACTAGAATTCCGCGCGATCCCATATTTTTCTGTGCTATAGCCCACGCCTTCCGAGTGGTCCCGGGTCTCCGGACCCCTATCGCCTAAATTTTTTCTGGACTACCAAATAAGACCTAAGGAACCATAGTCACCGCCCAGCCATGATCGTTCCTAGTGTTTTCTGTTTTTCGGCCAAAAAACTAGAATTCCACGCGATTCCCATATTTTTGTGTTCTATAGCCCACGCCTTCCAAGTCAACCCGGGAACTCCGGACCCCTATCGCCTAAAATTTTTCAGGACTATCAAATACAACCTAAGGAACCATAGTCACCGCCCAGCCATGATCATTCCTCATTTGTTGCATTTTTCGGCCAAAAAACTAGAATTCCGCCTGATTACAATATTTTTGTGTGCTATTGCCCACCCTTCCAAGTGGTTCCGGGACCCCCGGACCCCGATCGCGTAAAATTTTTCCGGGCCGTCAAATACGACCTAAGGAACCATAGTAACCGCTCAGCCATCATCATTTCTCATTTTTTGCATTTTTCGGCCTAAAAACTAGAATTACGCCCGATTCCCATATTTTCATGTGCTATACCCACGCCTTCCAAGTGGTCCGGGGAGCCGCGGACCCCGATCGCCTAAAATTTTTTCGGACTATCAAATACGACCTAAGGTACCATAGTCACCGCTCCACCATGATCGTTCCAAATGCTTTGCATTTTTCGGCAAAAAACTAGAACTCCGCGCGATTTGCATATTTTAGTGTGCTATAGCTTACGCCTTCTGAGTGGTCCCGGGAGCCGTGGACCCCGATCGCCTAAAATTTTTTGGGCCATCAAATATGACCTAAGGAACCATAGTCACCGCCCCGCCATGATCGTTCCTCATTTATTGCGTTTTTCGGCCAAAAAACTAGAATTCCGCTCGATTACCATATTTTTGTGTGCTATTGCCCACGCCTTCCGAGTGGGGCCGGGCCGCCGGTCTCGGATCGCCTAAAAAATTTTCGGGCCATTAATTAAGACCTAAGGAACCATAGTCACCGCCTCACCATGATCGTTCCTCATTTTTTGAATTTTTTGGCCAAAAAACTAGAATTCCGCCCGATTCCCATATTTTTGTGTGCTATCGCCCACGCTTTCCGAGTGGGTCGGGCCCCCCGGAGCCGGATCGCCTAAAAATTTTCTGGACTATCAAATACGACCTAAGAAACCATAGTCACCGCCCTGCCATGATCGTTCCTAGTCTTTTGCGTTTTTTAGCCAAAAAACTAGAATTTCGCGCTATTTCCATATTTTCGTGTGCTTTAGCCCACGCCTTCCAAGGGGTCCCGGGAACCCCGAACCCCGATCGCCTAAAAATTTTGTGAGCCATCAAATTCGACCTAAGGAACCAAAGTAACCACCCCGCCATGATCGTTCCTCATTTTTTGCGTTTTTCGGCCAAACAACTAGAATTTCGCGCGATTCTCATATTTTTGTGTGTTATAGCCCACGCCTTCCGAGTGGTCCCTGGACCTCCTGACCCCTATCGCCTAAAATTTTTCCAAACTATCAAATACGACCTAAGGAACCATAGTATCCGCCCCGCCATGATCGTTCCTCATTTTATGCATTTTACGGCCAAAAAACTAGAACTCAGCACGATTTGCATATTTTAGTGTGCTATAGCTTACGCCTTCCGAGTGGCCCCGGGAGCCGTGGACCCCGATCGCCTAAAATTTTCCGGGCCATCAAATACGACCTAAGGAACAATAGTTACCGCCCCGCCATGATCGATCCTCATTTATTGCGTTTTTCGGCCAAAAAACTAGAATTCCGCTCGATTACCATATTTTTGTGTGCTATTGCCCACGCCTTCCGAGTGGGCTGGGCCGCCGGACTCGGATCGCCTAAAAACTTTTTGGGCCATCAATTAGGACCTAAGGAACCATAGTCACCGCCTCGCCATGATCGTTCCTCATTTTTTGCATTTCTTGGCCAACAAAAAAGAATTCCGCTCGATTACCATATTTTTGTGTGCTATTGCCCATGCCTTCCGAGTGGGCCTGACCGCCGGACTCGGATCGCCTAAAAATTTTCGGGCCATCAATTAGGACCTAAGGAACCATAGTCACTGCCTCGCCATGATCGTTCCTCATTTTTTTCATTTTTTGGCCAAAAAACTAGAATTCCACCCGATTCCCATATTTTTGTGTTCTATCGCCCACGCCTTCCGAGTGAGTCGGGCCCCCCGGAGCTGGATCACCTAAAAATTTTCCAGACTATCAAATACGACCTAAGGAACCCGGGAACTCCGGACCTCGATCGCCTAAAATTTTTCGGGACATCAAATACGACCTAAGGTACCATAGTCACCGCCCCACCACGATCATTCCAAATGCTTTGCATTTTTCGGCCAAAAAACAAGAACTCCGCGCGATTTGCATATTTTAGTGTGCTATAGCTTACGCCTTCCGAGTGGTCCCGGGAGCCGTGGACCCCGATCGCCTAAAATTTTCCGGGCCATCAAATACGACCTAAGGAACCATAGTCACCGCCCCGCCATGATCGATCCTCATTTATTGCGTTTTTCGGCAAAAAAACTAGAATTCCGCTCGAATACCATAATTTTGTGTGCTATTGCCCACGCATTCCGAGTGGGCCGGGCCGCCGGACTCGGATCGCCTAAAAACTTTTCGGCCATCAATTAGGACCTAAGGAACCATAGTCACCGCCTCGCCATGATCGTTTCTCATTTTTTGCATTTTTTTGCCAAAAAACTAGAATTCCGCCCGATTCCCATATTTTTGTGTGCTATCGCCCACGCCTTCCGAGTGGGTCGGGCCCCCCGGAGCCGGATCGCCTAAAAATTTTCCGGACTATCAAATACGACCTAAGGAACCATAGTCACCGCCCCGCCATGATCATTCCTAGTCTTTTGTGTTTTTCAGCCTAAAAACTAGAATTCCGCGCGATTTCCATATTTTCGTGTGCTCTAGCCCACGCCTTCCAAGGGGTCCCGGGAACCCCGAACCCCGATCGCCTAAAAATTTTCCGGGCCATCAAATACCACCTAAGTAACCATAGTAACCACCCCCCCATGATCGTTCCTCATTTTTTGCATTTTTCGGCCAAACAACTAGAATTCCGCGCGATTCCCATATTTTTGTGTGTTATAGCCCACGCCTTCCGAGTGGTCCCGGGACCTCCTGACCCCTATCGCCTAAAATTTTTCCGGACTATCAAATACGACCTAAGGAACCGTAGTATCCGCCCCGCCATGATCGTTCCTTATTTTTTGCGTTTTTCAGCCAAACAACTAGAATTTCGCGGGATTCCCATATTTTTTTGTGTTATAACCCACACCTTCCGAGTGGTCCCGGGACCTCCGGACCCCTATCGCCTAAAATTTTTCCGGACTATCAAATAAGACCTAAGGAACCATAGTATCCGCCCCGCCATCATCGTTTCTCATTTTTTGTATTTTTCGGCCAAAAAACTAGAATTACGCCCGATTCCCATATTTTCGTGTGCTATACCCACGCCTTCCAAGTGATACGGGTAGCCGCAGACCCCGATCGCCTAAAAGTTTTCTGGACTATCAAATACGATCTAAGGTACCATAGTCACCGCCCCACCATGATCGTTCCAAATGCTTTGCATTTTTCCACCAAAAAACTAGAACTCCGCGCGATTTGCATATTTTAGTGTGCTATAGCTTACGCCTTCCAAGTGGTCTAGGGAGCCGCGGACCCCGATCGCCTAAAAATTTTCTGGACTATCAAATACAAACTAAGGTACCATAGTCACCGCCCCACCATGATCTTCCAAATGCTTTGCATTTTTCGGCCAAAAAACTAGAACTCCGCGCGATTTGCATATTTTAGTGTGCTATAGCTTACGCTTTCCGAGTGGTCCCAAGAGCCGCGGACCCAGATCGCCTAAAATTTTTCCGGGCAATCAAATAAGACCAAAGGAACCATAGTCACCACCCTGCCAAGATCTTTCAACATTTTTTGCATGTTACTAAAAAAGACCTAGAATTTCGCCCGATTCCCATATTTTCGTGTACTATACCCACGTATATCGAGTGGTCCCAAGAGCCGCGGACCCCGATCGGCTAAAATTTTTCCGGGCAATCAAATTCGACCTAAGGAACCATAGTATCCGCCCCGCCATGATCGTTCCTTATTTTTTTGCGTTTTTCGGCCAAACAACTAGAATTCCGCGCAATTCCCATATTTTTGTGTGTTATAGCCCACACCTTCCGAGTGGTCCCGGGTCTCCGGACCCCTATTGCCTAAAATTTTATCGGACTATCAAATAAGACCTAAGGAACCATAGTCACCGCCCAGCCATGATCGTTCCTAGTTTTTTCCGTTTTTCGGCCCAAAAACTAGGATTCCGCGTGATTCCCATATTTTCGTGTCCTATAGCCCACGCCTTCCAAGTGAACCCGGGAACTCCGGACCCCTATCGCCTAAAATTTTTCCGGACTATCAAATACGACTTACGGAACCATAGTCACCGCCCAGCCATGATCGTTCCTCATTTTTTGCATTTTTCGGCCAAACAACTAGAATTCCGCGCGATTCCCATATTTTTGTGTGTTATAGCCCACGCCTTCCGAGTGGTCCCGGGACCTCCGGACCCCCATCGCCTATTATTTTTCCATACAATCAAACAAGACCAAAGGAACCATAGTCACCGCCCTGCCAAGATCTTTCCACATTTTTTGCGTTCTTCGGCCAAACAACTAGAATTCCGCGCGATTCCCATATTTTTGTGTGTTATAGCCCACGCCTTCCGAGTGGTCCCGGGACCTCCGGACCCCCATCGCCTATTATTTTTCCGGAAAATCAAATAAGACCAAAGGAACCATAGTCACCGCCCTGCCAAGATCTTTCCACATTTTTTGCATGTTACTGAAAAAGACCTAGAATTCCGTGCGATCCCATATTTTTGTGTGTTATAGCCCACGCCTTCCGAGTGGTCCCGGGTCTCTGGACCCCTATCGCCTAAAATTTTTCCGGACTATCAAATAAGACCTAAGGAACCATAGTCACCACCCATCCATGATCGTTCCTAGTTTTTTCCGTTTTTCGGCCAAAAAACTAGAATTCCGCGCGATTCCCATATTTTCGTGTGCTATTGCCCACCCTTCCAAGTGATTCCGGGACCCCCGGACCCCGATCGCCTAAAATTTTTCCGGGCCGTCAAATACGACCTAAGGAACCATGGTAACCGCCCCGCCATCATCGTTTCACATTTTTTGCATTTTTCGGCCAAAAAACATGAATTACGCCCGATTCCCATATTTTCGTGTGCTATATCCACGCCTTCCAAGTGGTCCGGGGAGCCGCGGACCCCGATCGCATAAAAATTTTCAGGACTATCAAATAAGACCTAAGGTACCATAGTCACCGCCCCACCAGCCAAAAAACTAGAACTCCGCGCGATTTGCATATTTTAGTGTGCTATAGCTTATGCCTTCCGAGTGGTCCCAAGAGCCGCGGACCCAGATCGCCTAAAATATTTCCTGGCAATAAAATACGACCTATGGAACCATACTATCCGCCCCGCCATGATCGTTCCTTATTGTTTTGCGTTTTTCGGCCAAACAACTAGAATTCCGCGCGATTCCCATATTTTTGTGTGTTATAGCCCACACCTTCCGAGTGGTCCCGGGTCTCCGGACCCCTATCGCCTAAAAGTTTTCCGGACTATCAAATAAGACCTAAGGAACCATAGTCACCGCCCAGCCATGATCGTTCCTAGTTTTTTCCATTTTTCGGCCCAAAAACTAGGATTCCGCGTGATTCCCATATTTTCGTGTCCTATAGCCCACGCCTTCCAAGTGAACCCGGGAACTCCGGACCCCTATCGCCTAAAATTTTTCCGGACAATCAAATACGACCTAAGGAACCATAGTCACCGCCCAGCCATGATCGTTCCTCATTTTTTGCGTTTTTCGGCCAAACAACTAGAATTTCGCGCGATTCCCATATTTTTGTATGTTATAGCCCACTCCTTCCGAGTGGTCCCGGGACCTCTGGACCCCCATCTCCTAATATTTTTCCGGACAATCAAATAAGACCAAAGGAACCATAGTCACCGCCCTGCCAAGATCTTTCAACATTTTTTGCATGTTACTGAAAAAGACCTAGAATTTCGCCCGATTCCCATATTTTCGTGTGCTATACCCACGAATTCCAACTGGTCCCAAGAGCCGCGGACCCCGATCGGCTAAAATTTTTCCGGGCAATCAAATTCGACCTAAGGAACCATAGTATCCGCCCCGCCATGATCGTTCCTTATTTTTTGCATTTTTCGGCCATACAACTAGAATTCCGCGCGATTCACATATTTTTGTGTGTTATAGCCCACGCCTTCCGAGTGGTCCCAGGACCTCCGGACCCCCATCATCTAATATTTTTCCGGACAATCAAATAAGACCAAAGGAACCATAGTCACCGCCCTTCCAAGATCTTTCCACATTTTTTGCATGTTACTGAAAAAGACCTAGAATTTCTCGTGATTCCCATATTTTCATGAGCTATACCCCCGCATTCCGAGTGGTCCCAAGAGCCGCGGACCCTGATCACCTAACATTTTTCCGGGCAATCAAATACGACCTAAGGAACCATAGTATCCGCCCCGCCATGATCGTTCCTTATTTTTTGCGTTTTTCGGCCAAACAACTAGAATTCCGCGTGATTCCCATATTTTTGTGTGTTATAACCCACACCTTCCGAGTGGTCCCGGGACCTCCGGACCCCTATCGCCTAAAATTTTTCCGGACTATCAAATAAGACCTAAGGAACCATAGTATCCGCTCCGCCATCATCGTTTCTCATTTTTTGCATTTTTCGGCCAAAAAACTAGAATTACGCCCGATTCCCATATTTTCGTGTGCTATACCCACGCCTTCCAAGTGGTACGGGTAGCCGCAGACCCCGATCGCCTAAAAATTTTCTGGACTATCAAATACGACCTAAGGTACCATAGTCACCGCCCCACCATTAACGTTCCAAATGCTTTGCATTTTTCGGCCCAAAAACTAGAACTCCGCGCGATATGCATATTTTAGTGTGCTATAGCTTACGCCTTCCAAGTGGTCCAGGGAGCCGCGGACCCCGATCGCCTAAAAATTTTCTGGACTATCAAATACGAACTAAGGTACCATAGTCACCGCCCCATCATGATCGTTCCAAATGCTTTGCATTTTTCGGCCAAAAAACTAGAACTCCGCGCGATTTGCATATTTTAGTGTGCTATAGCTTACGCTTTCCGAGTGGTCCCAAGAGCCGCGGACCCAGATCGCCTAAAATTTTTCCGGGCAAGAAAATACGACCTAAGGAACCATAGTATCCGCCCCGCCATGATCGTTCCTTATTTGTTTGCGTTTTTCGGCCAAACAACTAGAATTCCGCGCGATTCCCATATTTTTGTGTGTTATAGCCCACACCTTCCGAGTGGTCCCGGGTCTGCGGACCCCTATTGCCTAAAATTTTATCGGACTATCAAATAAGACCTAAGGAACCATAGTCACCGCCCAGCCATGATCGTTCCAAGTTTTTTCCGTTTTTCGGCCAAAAAACTAGGATTCCGCGTGATTCCCATATTTTCGTGTCCTATAACCCACGCCTTCCAAGTGAACCCGGGAACTCCGGACCCCTATCGCCTAAAATTTTTCCGGACTATCAAATATGACTTAAGGAACCATAGTCACCGCCCAGCCATCGTTCCTCATTTTTTGCGTTTTTCGGCCAAACAACTAGAATTCCGCGCGATTTCCATATTTTTGTGTGTTATAGCCCACGCCTTCCGAGTGGTCCCGGGACCTCCGGACCCCCATCGCCTATTTATTTTTCGGACAATCAAATAAGACCAAAGGAACCATAGTCACCGCCCTGCCAAGATCTTTCCACATTTTTTGCATGTTACTGAAAAAGACCTAGAATTCCGTGCGATCCCATATTTTTGTGTGTTATAGCCCACGCCTTCCGAGTGGTCCCGGGTCTCTGGACCCCTATCGCCTAAAATTTTTCCGGACTATCAAATAAGACCTAAGGAACAATAGTCACCACCCATCCATGATCGTTCCTAGTTTTTTCTGTTTTTCGGCCAAAAAACTAGAATTCCGCGCGATTCCCATATTTTCGTGTGCTATTGCCCACCCTTCCAAGTGATTCCGGGACCCCCGGACCCCGATCGCCTAAAATTTTTCCGGGCCGTAAAATACGACCTAAGGAACCATAGTAACCGCCCCGCCATCATCGTTTCTCATTTTTTGCATTTTTCGGCCAAAAAACTTGAATTATGCCCGATTCCCATATTTTCGTGTGCTATACCCACGCCTTCCAAGTGGTCCGGGGAGCCGCGGACCCCGATTGCCTAAAATTTTTCTGGACTATCAAATACGACCTAAGGTACCATAGTCACCGCCCCACCAGCCAAAAAACTAGAACTCCGCGCGATTTGCATATTTTAGTGTGCTATAGCTTATGCCTTCCGAGTGGTCCCAAGAGCCGCGGACCCAGATCGCCTAAAATTTTTCCTGGCAATAAAATACGACCTAAGGAACCATAGTATCCGCCCCGCCATGATCGTTCCTTATTTTTTTGCGTTTTTCGGCCAAACAACTAGAATTCCGCGCGATTCCCATATTTTTGTGTGTTATAGCCCACACCTTCCGAGTGGTCCCGGGTCTCCGGACCCCTATCGCCTAAAAGTTTTCCGGACTATCAAATAAGACCTAAGGAACCATAGTCACCGCCCAGCCATGATTGTTCCTAGGTTTTTCCGTTTTTCGGCCAAATAACTAGAATTTCGCGTGATTCCCATATTTTCGTGTCCTATAGCCCACGCCTTCCAAGTGAACCCGGGAACTCCGGACCCCTATCGCCTAAAATTTTTCCGGACTATCAAATATGACCTAAGGAACCATAGTCACCGCCCAGCCATGATCGTTCCTCATTTTTTGCGTTTTTCGGCCAAATAACTAGAATTTCGCGCGATTCCCATATTTTTGTGTGTTATAGCCCATGCCTTCCGAGTGGTCCCGGGACCTCCGGACCCCCATCTCCTAATATTTTTCCGGACAATCAAATAAGACCAAAGGAACCATAGTCACCGCCCTGCCAAGATCTTTCAACATTTTTTGCATGTTACTGAAAAAGACCTAGAATTTCGCCCGATTCCCATATTTTCGTACCCACGTATTCCGAGTGGTCCCAAGAGCCGCGGACCCCGATCGCCTAAAAATTTTCCGGGCAATCAAATTCGACCTAAGGAACCATAGTATCCGCCCCGCCATGATCGTTCCTTATTTTTTGCATTTTTTGGCCAAACAACTAGAATTCCGAGCGATTCACATATTTTTGTGTGTTATAGCCCACGCCTTCCGAGTGGTCCCGAGACCTCCGGACCCCCATCGTCTAATATTTTTCCGGACAATCAAATAAGACCAAAGGAACCATAGTCACCGCCCTGCCAAGATCTTTCCACATTTTTTGCATGTAACTGAAAAAGACCTAGAATTTCGCGTGATTCCCATATTTTAGTGTGTTATTGCCCACCCTTCCAAGTGTTTCCGGGACCCCCGGACCCCGATCGCCTAAAATTTTTCCGGGCCGTCAAATACGACCTAATGAACCATAGTAACCGCCCTGCCATCATCGTTTCTCATTTTTTGCATTTTTCGGCCAAAAAACTTGAATTACACCCGATTCCCATATTTTCGTGTGCTATACCCACGCCTTCCAAGTGGTCCGGGGAGCCGCGGACCCCGATTGCCTAAAATTTTTCTGGACTATCAAATACGACCTAAGGTACCATAGTCACTGCCCCACCATTATCGTTCCAAATGCTTTGCATTTTTCGGCCAAAAAACTAGAACTCCGCGCGATATGCATATTTTAGTGTTCTATAGCCTACGCCTTCCAAGTGGTCCAGGGAGCCGCGGACCCCGATCGCCTAAAAATTTTCTGGACTATCAAATACGAACTAAGGTACCATAGTCACCGCCCCATCATGATCGTTCCAAATGCTTTGCATTTTTTGGCCAAAAAAACTAGAACTCCGCTCGATTTGCATATTTTAGTGTGCTATAGCTTACGCTTTCCGAGTGGTCCCAAGAGCCGCGGACCCAGATCGTCTAAAATTTTTCCGGGCAATAAAATACGACCTAAGGAACCATAGTATCCGCCCCGCCATGATCGTTCCTTATTTTTTTGCGTTTTTCGGCCAAACAACTAGAATTCCGCGCGATTCCCATATTTTTGTGTGTTATAGCCCACACCTTCCGAGTGGTCCCGGGTCTCCGGACCCCTATCGCCTAAAATTTTATCGGACTATCAAATAAGACCTAAGGAACCATAGTCACCGCCCAGCCATGATCGTTCCAAGTTTTTTCCATTTTTCGGCAAAAAAACTAGGATTCCGCGTGATTCCCATATTTTCGTGTCCTATAGCCCACGCCGTCCAAGTGAACCCGGGAACTCTGGACCCCTATCGCCTAAAATTTTTCTGGACTATCAAATACGACTTAAGGAACCATAGTCACCGCCCAGCCATGATCGTTCCTCATTTTTTGTGTTTTTCGGCCAAACAACTAGAATTCCGCGCGATTCCCATATTTTTGTGTGTTATAGCCCACGCCTTCCGAGTGGTCCCGGGACCTCCGGACCCCCATCGCCTATTATTTTTCCGGACAATCAAATAAGACCAAAGGAACCATAGTCACCGCCCTGCCAAGATCTTTCCACATTTTTTGCATGTAACTGAAAAAGACCTAGAATTCCGCGCGATTCCCATATTTTCGTGTGCTATTGCCCACCCTTCCAAGTGATTCCGGGACCCCCGGACCCCGATCGCCTAAAATTTTTCCGGGCCGTAAAATACGACCTAAGGAACCATAGTAACCGCCCCGCCATCATCGTTTCTCATTTTTTGCATTTTTCGGCCAAAAAACTTGAATTATGCCCGATTCCCATATTTTCGTGTGCTATACCCACGCCTTCCAAGTGGTCCGGGGAGCCGCGGACCCCGATTGCCTAAAATTTTTCTGGACTATCAAATACGACCTAAGGTACCATAGTCACCGCCCCACCAGCCAAAAAACTAGAACTCCGCGCGATTTGCATATTTTAGTGTGCTATAGCTTATGCCTTCCGAGTGGTCCCAAGAGCCGCGGACCCAGATCGCCTAAAATTTTTCCTGGCAATAAAATACGACCTAAGGAACCATAGTATCCACCCCGCCATGATCGTTCCTTATTTTTTTGCGTTTTTCGGCCAAACAACTAGAATTCCGCGCGATTCCCATATTTTTGTGTGTTATAGCCCACACCTTCCGAGTGGTCCCGGGTCTCCGGACCCCTATCGCCTAAAAGTTTTCCGGACTATCAAATAAGACCTAAGGAACCATAGTCACCGCCCAGCCATGATTGTTCCTAGGTTTTTCCGTTTTTCGGCCAAATAACTAGAATTTCGCGTGATTCCCATATTTTCGTGTCCTATAGCCCACGCCTTCCAAGTGAACCCGGGAACTCCGGACCCCTATCGCCTAAAATTTTTCCGGACTATCAAATATGACCTAAGGAACCATAGTCACCGCCCAGCCATGATCGTTCCTCATTTTTTGCGTTTTTCGGCCAAATAACTAGAATTTCGCGCGATTCCCATATTTTTGTGTGTTATAGCCCATGCCTTCCGAGTGGTCCCGGGACCTCCGGACCCCCATCTCCTAATATTTTTCCGGACAATCAAATAAGACCAAAGGAACCATAGTCACCGCCCTGCCAAGATCTTTCAACATTTTTTGCATGTTACTGAAAAAGACCTAGAATTTCGCCCGATTCCCATATTTTCGTACCCACGTATTCCGAGTGGTCCCAAGAGCCGCGGACCCCGATCGCCTAAAAATTTTCCGGGCAATCAAATTCGACCTAAGGAACCATAGTATCCGCCCCGCCATGATCGTTCCTTATTTTTTGCATTTTTTGGCCAAACAACTAGAATTCCGCGCGATTCACATATTTTTGTGTGTTATAGCCCACGCCTTCCGAGTGGTCCCGAGACCTCCGGACCCCCATCGTCTAATATTTTTCCGGACAATCAAATAAGACCAAAGGAACCATAGTCACCGCCCTGCCAAGATCTTTCCACATTTTTTGCATGTAACTGAAAAAGACCTAGAATTTCGCGTGATTCCCATATTTTAGTGTGTTATTGCCCACCCTTCCAAGTGTTTCCGGGACCCCCGGACCCCGATCGCCTAAAATTTTTCCGGGCCGTCAAATACGACCTAATGAACCATAGTAACCGCCCTGCCATCATCGTTTCTCATTTTTTGCATTTTTCGGCCAAAAAACTTGAATTACACCCGATTCCCATATTTTCGTGTGCTATACCCACGCCTTCCAAGTGGTCCGGGGAGCCGCGGACCCCGATTGCCTAAAATTTTTCTGGACTATCAAATACGACCTAAGGTACCATAGTCACTGCCCCACCATTATCGTTCCAAATGCTTTGCATTTTTCGGCCAAAAAACTAGAACTCCGCGCGATATGCATATTTTAGTGTTCTATAGCTTACGCCTTCCAAGTGGTCCAGGGAGCCGCGGACCCCGATCGCCTAAAAATTTTCTGGACTATCAAATACGAACTAAGGTACCATAGTCACCGCCCCATCATGATCGTTCCAAATGCTTTGCATTTTTTGGCCAAAAAACTAGAACTCCGCTCGATTTGCATATTTTAGTGTGCTATAGCTTACGCTTTCCGAGTGGTCCCAAGAGCCGCGGACCCAGATCGTCTAAAATTTTTCCGGGCAATAAAATACAACCTAAGGAACCATAGTATCCGCCCCGCCATGATCGTTCCTTATTTTTTTGCGTTTTTCGGCCAAACAACTAGAATTCCGCGCGATTCCCATATTTTTGTGTGTTATAGCCCACACCTTCCGAGTGGTCCCGGGTCTCCGGACCCCTATCGCCTAAAATTTTATCGGACTATCAAATAAGACCTAAGGAACCATAGTCACCGCCCAGCCATGATCGTTCCAAGTTTTTTCCATTTTTCGGCAAAAAAACTAGGATTCCGCGTGATTCCCATATTTTCGTGTCCTATAGCCCACGCCGTCCAAGTGAACCCGGGAACTCTGGACCCCTATCGCCTAAAATTTTTCTGGACTATCAAATACGACTTAAGGAACCATAGTCACCGCCCAGCCATGATCGTTCCTCATTTTTTGTGTTTTTCGGCCAAACAACTAGAATTCCGCGCGATTCCCATATTTTTGTGTGTTATAGCCCACGCCTTCCGAGTGGTCCCGGGACCTCCGGACCCCCATCGCCTATTATTTTTCCGGACAATCAAATAAGACCAAAGGAACCATAGTCACCGCCCTGCCAAGATCTTTCCACATTTTTTGCATGTAACTGAAAAAGACCTAGAATTTCGCGTGATTCCCATATTTTAGTGTGTTATTGCCCACCCTTCCAAGTGATTCCGGGACCCCCGGACCCCGATCGCCTAAAATTTTTCCGGGCCGTCAAATACGACCTAAGGAACCATAGTAACCGCCCTGCCATCATCGTTTCTCATTTTTTGCATTTTTCGGCCAAAAAACTTGAATTACACCCGATTCCCATATTTTCGTGTGCTATACCCACGCCTTCCAAGTGGTCCGGGGAGCCGCGGACCCCGATTGCCTAAAATTTTTCTGGACTATCAAATACGACCTAAGGTACCATAGTCACCGCCCCACCAGCCAAAAAACTAGAACTCCGCGCGATTTGCATATTTTAGTGTGCTATAGCTTATGCCTTCCGAGTGGTCCGAAGAGCCGCAGACCCAGATCGCCTAAAATTTTTCCTGGCAATAAAATACGACCTAAGGAACCATAGTATCCGCCCCACCATGATCGTTCCTTATTTTTTTGCGTTTTTCGGCCAAACAACTAGAATTCCGCGCGATTCCCATATTTTTGTGTGTTATAGCCCACACCTTCCGAGTGGTCCCGGGTCTCCGGACCCCTATCGCCTAAAAGTTTTCCGGACTATCAAATAAGACCTAAGGAACCATAGTCACCGCCCAGCCATGATTGTTCCTAGGTTTTTCCGTTTTTCGGCCAAATAACTAGAATTTCGCGTGATTCCCATATTTTCGTGTCCTATAGCCCACGCCTTCCAAGTGAACCCGGGAACTCCGGACCCCTATCGCCTAAAATTTTTCCGGACTATCAAATATGACCTAAGGAACCATAGTCACCGCCCAGCCATGATCGTTCCTCATTTTTTGCGTTTTTCGGCCAAATAACTAGAATTTCGTGCGATTCCCATATTTTTGTGTGTTATAGCCCATGCCTTCCGAGTGGTCCCGGGACCTCCGGACCCCCATCTCCTAATATTTTTCCGGACAATCAAATAAGACCAAAGGAACCATAGTCACCGCCCTGCCAAGATCTTTCAACATTTTTTGCATGTTACTGAAAAAGACCTAGAATTTCGCCCGATTCCCATATTTTCGTACCCACGTATTCCAAGTGGTCCCAAGAGCCGCGGACCCCGATCGCCTAAAAATTTTCCGGGCAATCAAATTCGACCTAAGGAACCATAGTATCCGCCCCGCCATGATCGTTCCTTATTTTTTGCATTTTTTGGCCAAACAACTAGAATTCCGCGCGATTCACATATTTTTGTGTGTTATAGCCCACGCCTTCCGAGTGGTCCCGAGACCTCCGGACCCCCATCGTCTAAGATTGTTCCGGACAATCAAATAAGACCAAAGGAACCATAGTCACCGCCCTGCCAAGATCTTTCCACATTTTTTGCATGTTACTGAAAAAGACCTAGAATTTCGCGTGATTCCCATATTTTCGTGAGCTATACCCACGCATTCCGAGTGGTCCCAAGAGCCGCGGACCCTGATCGCCTAACATTTTTTCGGGGAATCAAATACGACCTAAGGAACCATAGTATCTGCCCCGCCATGATCGTTCCTTATTTTTTGCGTTTTTCGGCCAAACAACTAGAATTCCGCGTGATTCCCATATTTTTGTGTGTTATAGCCTACACCTTCCGAGTGGTCCCGGTATCTCCGGACCCCTATAGCCTAAAATTTTTCCGGGCAATCAAATCCGACCTAAGGAACCATAGTATCCGCCCCGCCATGATCGTTCCTCATTTTTTTTTTTCGGCCAAAAAACTAGAATTCCGCCCGATTCCCATATTTTCGTGTGCTATACCCACGCCTTCCAAGTGGTACGGGTAGCCGCAGACCCCGATCGCTTAAAAATTTTCTGGACTATCAAATACGACCTAAGGTACCATAGTCACCGCCCCACCATGATCGTTCCAAATGCTTTGCATTTTTCGGCCAAAAAACTAGAACTCCGCGCGATTTGCATATTTTAGTGTGCTATAGCTTACGCCTTCCAAGTGGTCCAGGGAGCCGCGGACCCCGATCGCCTAAAAATTTTCTGGACTATCAAATACGAACTAAGGTACCATAGTCACCGCCCTACCATGATCGTTCCAAATGCTTTGTATTTTTCTGCCAAAAAACTAGAACTTCGCGCGATTTGCATATTTTTGTGTGCTATAGCTTACGCTTTCCGAGTGGTCCCAAGAGCCGCGGACCCAGATCGCCTAAAATTTTTCCGGGCAATAAAATACGACCTAAGGAACCATAGTATCTGCCCCGCCATGATCGTTCCTTATTTTTTTGCGTTTTTCGGCCAAACAACTAGAATTCCGCGCGATTCCCATATTTTTGTGTGTTATAGCCCACACCTTCCGAGTGGTCCCGGGTCTCCGGACCCCTATCGCCTAAAATTTTATCGGACTATCAAATAAGACCTAAGGAACCATAGTCACCGCCCAGCCATGATCGTTCCTAGTTTTTTCCGTTTTTCGGCCAAAAAACTAGGATTCCGTGTGATTCCTATATTTTCGTGTCCTATAGCCCACGCCTTCCAAGTGAACCCGGGAACTCCGGATCCCTATCGCCTAAAATTTTTTCGGACTATCAAATACGACTTAATGAACCATAGTCACCGCCCAGCCATGATCGTTCCTCATTTTTTTCGTTTTTCGGCCAAACAACTAGAATTCCGCGCGATTCCCATATTTTTGTGTGTTATAGCCCACGCCTTCCGAGTGGTCCCGGGACCTCCGGACCCCCATCGCCTAATATTTTTCCAGACAATCAAATAAGACCAAAGGAACCATAGTCACCGCCCTGCCAAGATCTTTCCACATTTTTTGCATGTTACTGAAAAAGACCTAGAATTTTGCCCGATTCCCATATTTTCGGGTGCTATACCCACGCATTCCTAGTGGTCCCGGGTCTCCGGACCCTTATCGCCTAGTTGTTTGGCCGAAAAATGCAAAAATTGAGGAACGATCATGGTGGGGTGGTTACTATGGTTCCTTAGGTCGTATTTGATGGCCCGGAAAATTTTTAGGCGATCGGGGTTCGGGGTTCCCGGGACCCCTTGGAAGACGTGGGCTAAAGCACACGAAAATATGGAAATCGCGCGAAATTCTAGTTTTTTGGCTGAAAAATGCAAAAGACTAGGAACGATCATGGCGGGGCAGTGACTATGGTTCCTTAGGTGGTATTTGATAGTCCGGAAAATTTTTAGGCGATCCGTATCTGGGGGGCCCGACCCACTCGGAAGGCGTGGGCGATAGCACACAAAAATATGGGAATCGGGCGGAATTCTAGTTTTTTGGCCAAAAAATGCAAAAAATGAGGAACGATCATGGCGAGGTGGTGACTATGGTTCCTTAGGTCCTAATTGATGGCCCGAAAATGTTTTAGGCAATCCGAGTCCGGCGGCCCGGCCCACTCGGAAGGCGTGGGCATTAGCACACAAAAATATGGTAATCGAGCGGAATTCTAGTTTTTTGGCCGAAAAACGCAATAAATGAGGAACGATCATGGCGGGGCGGTGACTATGGTTCCTTAGGTCGTATTTGAAGGCCCGGACAATTTTAGGCAATCGGGGTCCACGGCTCCCGGGACCACTCGGAAGGCGTAAGCATAGCACACTAAAATATGTAAATCGCGCGGAGTTCTAGTTTTTTTGCCGAAATATGCAAAGCATTTGGAACGATCATGGTGGGGCGGTGACTATGGTACCTTAGGTCGTATTTGATAGTCCGGAAAAATTTTAGGCGATCGGGGTCCGCGGCTCCCCGGACCACTTGGAAGGCGTGGGTATAGCACACGAAAATATGGGAATCGGGCGTAATTCTAGTTTTTTGGCCGAAAAATGCAAAATATGAGAAACGATGGTGGCGGGGAGGTTAATATGCTTCCTTAGGTCATATTTGACGGCCCGGAAAAATTTTAGGCGATCGAGGTCCGGGGGTCCCGGAACCACTTGGAAGGGTGGGCAATAGCACACAAAAATATTGTAATCGGGCGAAATTCTAGTTTTTTGGCCGAAAAACGCAACAAATGAGGAATGATCATGGCTGGGCGGTGACTATGGTTCCTTAGGTCGTATTTGATAGTCCGGAAAAATTTTAGGCGATAGGGGTCCGGAGTTCCCGGGTTCACTTGGAAGGCGTGGGCTATAGGACACAAAAATATGGGAATCGCGCGGAATTCTAGTTTTTTAGCCGAAAAACGGAAAAAACTAGGAACGATCATGGCTGGGCGGTGACTAAGGTTCCTTAGGTCTTATTTGATAGTCCGGAAAAGTTTTAGGCGATAGGGGTCCGGAGACCCGGGACCACTCGGAAGGCGTGGGCTATAATACACAAAAATATGGGATAGCGCGGAATTCTAGTTGTTTGGCCGAAAAATGCAAAAAATGAGGAACGATCATGGCGGGGCAGATACTATGGTTCCTTAGGTCGTATTTGATAGTCCAGAAAAATTTTCGGCAATAGGGGTCAGGAAGTCCCGGGACCACTCGGAAGGCGTGGGTTATAACACACAAAAATATGGGAATCACGCGGAATTCTAGTTGTTTGGCCGAAAAACGCAAAAAATGAGGAACGATCATGGCGGGGCGGATACTATGGTTCCTTAGGTCGTATTTGATAGTCCGGAAAAATTTTAGGCAATAGGGGTCAGGAGGTCCCGGGACCACTCGGAAGGCGTGGGCTATAACACACAAAAATATAGGAATCGCGCGGAATTCTAGTTGTTTGGCCAAAAAACGCAAAAAATGAGGAATGATCTTGGCAGGGTGGTTACTATGGATCCTTAGGTCGTATTTAATGGCCCGGAAAATTTTTAGGCGATCGGGGTTCGGGGTTCCCGTGACCCCTTGGAAGGTGTGGGCTAAAGCACACGAAAATATGGAAATCGCGCGGAATTCTAGTTTTTTGGCTGAAAAATGCAAAAGACTAGGAACGATCATGGCGGGGCGGTGACTATGGTTCCTTAGGTCGTATTTGATAGTCCGAAAAATTTTTAGGCGATCCGGCTCCGGGGTGCCCGACCCACTCGGAAGGCGTGGGCGATAGCACACAAAAATATGGGAATCGGGCGAAATTCCAGTTTTTTTGTCAAAAAATGCAAAAAATGAGGAACGATCATGGCGAGGGGGTGACTATGGTTCATTAGGTCCTAATTGATGGCCCGAAATTTTTTTAGGCCATCCGAGTCCGGCGGCCCGGCCCACTCGGAAGGGTGGGCAATAGCACACAAAAATATTGTAATCGGGCGGAAGTCTAGTTTTTTGCCCGAAAAACGCAACAAATGAGGAATGATCATGGCTGGGCGGTGACTATGGTTCCTTAGATCGTATTTAATAGTCCGGAAAAATTTTAGGCGATAGGGGTCCGTATTTCCCGGGTTCACTTGGAAGGCGTGGGCTATAGGGCACGAAAATATGGGAATCGCGCGGAATTCTAGTTTTTTGGCCGAAAAACAGAAAAAACTAGGAACGATCATGGCTGGGCGGTGACTATGGTTCCTTAGGTCCTATTTGATAGTCCGGAAAAGTTTTAGGCGATCGGGGTCCGGAAACCCGGGACCACTCGGAAGGCATGGGCTATAACACACGAAAATATGGGATAGCGCGGAATTCTAGTTATTTGGCCGAAAAATGCAAAAAATGAGGAACGATCATGGCGGGGAGGATACTATGGTTCCTTAGGTCGTATTTGGTAGTCCGGAAAAATTTTAGGCGATAGGGCTCCGGAGGTTTCGGAACCACTCGGAAGGTGTGGGCTATAATACACAAAAATATGGGAATCGCGCGGAATTCTAGTTGTTTGGCCGAAAAACGCAAAAAATGAGGAACGATCATGGCGGGGCGAATACTATGGTTCCTTAGGTCGTATTTGATAGTCCCGAAAAATATTAGGCGATAGGGGTCTGGAGACCCGATCCACTCGGAAGGCGTGGGCTATAAATAACACACAAAAATATGGGATCGCGCGGAATTCTAGTTGTTTGGCCGAAAAATGCAAAAAATGAGGAACGATCATGGCGGGGCGGATACTATGGTTCCTTAGGTCGTATTTGATAGTCCGGAAAAATTTTAGGCGATAGGGGTCCGGAGGTCCCGGGACCACTCGGAAGGCGTGGGCTATAACACACAAAAATATAGGATCGCGCGGAATTCTAGTTGTTTGGCCAAAAACGCAAAAAATGAGGAACGATCATGGTGGGGAGATACTATAGTTCCTTAGGTCATATTTGATAGTCCGGAAAAATTTTAGGTGGTAGGGGTCCGGAGGTCACGGGACCACTCGGAAGGTGTGGGCTATAACACACAAAAATATGGGAATCGCGCGGAAGTCTTTTTCAGTAACTTGCAAAAAATGTGGAAAGATCTTGGTAGGGCGGTGACTATGGTTCCTTTGGTCTTATTTGATAGTCCGGAAAAATATTAGGCGATAGGGGTCCGGAGGTCCCGCGACCACTCGGAAGGCATGGGCTATAACACACAAAAATATGGGAATCGCGCGGAATTCTAGTTGTTTGGCCGAAAAATGCAAAAAATGAGGAACGATCATGGCGGTGCGGATACTATGGTTCCTTAGGTCGTATTTGATAGTCCGGAAAAATTTTAGGTGATAGGGGTCAGGAGGTCCCGGGACCACTCGGAAGGCATGGGCTATAACACACAAAAATATGGGAATCGCGCGGAATTCTAGTCTTTTGGCCGAAAAACTCAAAAAATGAGGAACGATTATGGCGGGGCGGATACTATGGTTCCTTAGGTCGTATTTGATAGTCCGGAAAAATTTTAGGCGATAGGGGTCCGGAGGTCCCGGGACCACTCGGAAGGCGTGGGCTATAACACACAAAAATATAGGATCGCGCGGAATTCTAGTTGTTTGGCCAAAAAAAGCAAAAAATGAGGAACGATCATGGCGGGGCGGATACTATGGTTCCTTAGGTCATATTTGATAGTCCGGAAAAATTTTAGGCGATAGGGGTCAGGAGGTCCCGGGACCACTCGGAAGGTGTGGGCTATAACACACAAATATATGGGAATCGCGCGGAAGTCTTTTTCAGTAACTTGCAAAAAATGTGGAAAGATCTTGGCATGGCGGTGACTATGGTTCCTTTGGTCTTATTTGATAGTCCTGAAAAATATTAGGCGATAGAGGTCCGGAGGTCCCGCGACCACTCGGAAGGCGTGGGCTATAACACACAAAAATATGGGAATCGCGCGGAATTCTAGTTGTTTGGCTGATAAACGCAAAAAATGAGGAACGATCATGGCGGGGCGGATACTATGGTTCCTTAGGTCATATTTGATAGTCCGGAAAAATTTTAGGTGATAGGGGTCAGGAGGTCTCGGGACCACTTGGAAGGCGTGGGCTAAAGCACACAAAAATGTGGGAATCGCGCGAAATTCTAGTCTTTTGGCCGAAAAATGCAAATCATGAGGAACGATCATGGCAGGGTGGTTACTATGGTTCCTTAGGTCGTATTTGATAGTCCGGAAAATTTTTAGGCGATCCGGCTCCGGGGGCCCGACCCACTCGGAAGGCGTGGGCGATAGCACACAAAAATATGGGAATCGGGCGTAATTCTAGTTTTTTGGCCGAAAAATGCAAAAAATGATGAACGATCATGGCGAGGCGGTGACTATGGTTCCTTAGGTCCTAATTGATTGCCCGAAAATTTTTTAGGCGATCCGCGTCCGGCGGCCCGGCCCACTCTGAAGGCGTGGGCAATAGCACACAAAAATATGGTAATCGGGCGAAATTCTAGTTTTTTGCCCGAAAAATGCAACAAATGAGGAATGATCATGGCTGGGCGGTGACTATGGTTCCTTAGGTCGTATTTTATAGTCCGGAAAAATTTTAGGCGATAGGGGTCCGGATTTCCCGGGTTCACTTGGAAGGCGTGGGCTATAGGACACGAAAATATGGGAATCGCGCGGAATTCTCGTTTTTTGGCCGAAAAACAGAAAAAACTAGGAACGATTATGGCTGGGCGATGACTATGGTTCCTTAGGTCTTATTTGATAGTCCGGAAAAATTTTATCGATCGGGGTCCGGAGACCCGGGACCACTCGGAAGGCGTGGGCTATAACACACGAAAATATGGGATAGCGCGGAATTCTAGTTGTTTGGCCGAAAAACGCAAAAAATGAGGAACGATCATGGCGGGGCGGATACTATGATTTCTTAGGTCGTATTTGGTAGTCCGAAAAAATTTTAGGCGATAGGGGTCCGGAGGTCCCGGAACCACTCGGAAGGTGTGGGCTATAATACACAAAAATATGGGAATCGCGCGGAATTCTAGTTGTTTGGCCGAAAAATGCAAAAAATGAGGAACGATCATGGCGGGGCGGATACTATGGTTCCTTAGGTCGTATTTGATAGTCCGGAAAAATATTAGGCGAAAGGGGTCCGGAGACCCGGGACCACTCGGAAGGCGTGGGCTATAACACACAAAAATATGGGATCGCACGGAATTCTAGTTGTTTGGCCAAAAAACGCAACAAATGAGGAACGATCATGGCGGGGCGGATACTATGGTTCCTTTGGTCGTATTTGATAGTCCGGAAAAATTTGAGGCGATAGGGGTCCGGAGGTCCCGGGACCACTCGGAAGGCGTGGGCTATATCACACAAAAATATAGGATCGCGCGGAATTCTAGTTGTTTGGCCAAAAAATGCATAAAATGAGGAACGATCATGGCGGGGCGGATACTATGGTTCCTTAGGTCGTATTTGGTAGTCCGGATAAATATTAGGCGATAGGGGTCCGGAGACCCGGGACCACTCGGAAGGCGTGGGCTATAATACACAAAAATATGGGAATCGCGCGGAAGTCTTTTCAGAAACTTGCAAAAAATGTGGAAAGATCTTGGCAGGGCGGTGACTATGGTTCCTTTGGTCTTATTTGATAGTCCGGAAAAATATTAGGCGATAGGGGTCCGGAGGTCCCGCGACCAGTCGGAAGGCGTGGGCTATAATACACAAAAATATGGGAATCGCGCGGAATTCTAGTTGTTTGGCCGAAAAACGCAAAAAATGAGGAACGATCATGGCGGGGCGGATACTATGGTTCCTTAGGTCGTATTTGATAGTCCGGAAAAAATTTAGGCGATCGGGGTCCGCGGCTCCCCGGACCACTTGGAAGGCGTGGGTATAGCACACGAAAATATGGGAATCGGGCGTAATTCTAGTTTTTTGGCCGAAAAATGAGAAACGATGATGGCGGGGCGGTTACTAAGGTTCCTTAGGTCGTATTTGACGGCCCGGAAAATTTTTAGGCGATCGGGGTCCGGGGGTCCCGCAACCACTTGGAAGGGTGGGCAATAGCACACAAAAATATTGTAATCGGGCGGAATTCTAGTTTTTTGGCCGAAAAACGCAACAAATGAGGAATGATCATGGCTGGGCGGTGACTATGGTTCCATAGGTCGTATTTGATAGTCCGGAAAAATTTTAGGCAATAGGGGTCCGGATTTCCCGGGTTCACTTGGAAGGCGTGGGCTATAGGACACGAAAATATGGGAATCGCGCGGAATTCTAGTTTTTTGGCCGAAAAAATGAAAAAACTAGGAACGATCATGGCTGGGCGGTGACTATGGTTCCTTAGGTCTTATTTGATAGTCCGGAAAAATTTTAGGCGATCGGGGTCCGGAGACCCGGGACCACTCGGAAGGCGTGGGCTATAACACACGAAAATATGGGATAGTGCGGAATTCTAGTTGTTTGGCCGAAAAACGCAAAAAATGAGGAACGATCATGGCGGGGCGGATACTATGGTTTCTTCGGTCGTATTTGGTAGTCCGGAAAAATTTTAGGCGATAGGGGTCCGGAGGTCCCGGAACCACTCGGAAGGTGTGGGCTATAATACACAAAAATATGGGAATCGCGCGGAATTCTAGTTGTTTGGCCGGAAAACGCAAAAAATGAGGAACGATCATGGCGGGGCGGATACTATGGTTCCTTAGGTCGTATTTGATAGTCCGGAAAAATATTAGGCGATAGGGGTCCGGAGACCTGGGACCACTCGGAAGGCGTGGGCTATAACACACGAAAATATGGGATAGCGCGGAATTCTAGTTGTTTGGCCGAAAAACGCAAAAAATGAGGAAGGATCATGGCGGGGCGGATACTATGGTTCCTTAGGTCATATTTGGTAGTCCGGAAAAATTTTAGGCAATAGGGGTCCGGAGGTCCCGGAACCACTCGGAAGGTGTGGGCTATAATACACAAAAATATGGGAATCGCGCGGAATTCTAGTTGTTTGGCCGAAAAACGCAAAAAATGAGGAACGATCATGGCGGGGCGGATACTATGGTTCCTTAGGTCGTATTTGATAGTCCGGATAAATATTAGGCGATAGGGGTCCGGAGACCCGGGACCACTCGGAAGGCGTGGGCTATAATACACAAAAATATGGGAAACGCGCGGAATTCTAGTTGTTTGGCCGAAAAACGCAAAAAATGAGGAACGATCATGGCGGGGCGGATACTATGGTTCCTTAGGTCGTATTTGATAGTCCGGAAAAATATTAGGCGATAGGGGTCCGGAGACCCGGGACCACTCGGAAGGCGTGGGCTATAACACACAAAAATATGGGATCGCGCGGAATTCTAGTTGTTTTGCCAAAAAATGCAAAAAATGAGGAACGATCATGGCGGGGCGGATACTATGGTTACTTAGGTCGTATTTGATAGTCCGGAAAAAGTTTAGGCGATAGGGGTCCGGAGGTCCCGGGACCACTCGAAAGGCATGGGCTATAACACACAAAAATATAGGATCGCGCGGAATTCTAATTGTTTGGCCAAAAAACGCAAAAAATGAGGAACGATCATGGCGGGGCGGATACTATGGTTCCTTAGGTCATATTTGATAGTCCGGAAAAATTTTAGGCGATAGGGGTCCGGAGGTCCCGGGACCACTCGGAAGGTGTGGGCTATAACACACAAAAATATGGGAATCGCGCGGAAGTCTTTTTCAGTAACTTGCAAAAAATGTGGTAAGATGTTGGCAGGGCGGTGACTATGGTTCCTTTGGTCTTATTTGATAGTCCGGAAAAATATTAGGCGATAGGGGTCCGGAGGTCCCGCGACCACTCGGAAGGCGTGGGCTATAACACACAAAAATATGGGAATCGCGCGGAAGTCTTTTCAGAAACTTGCAAAAAATGTGGAAAGATCTTGGCAGGGCGGTGACTATGGTTCCTTTGGTCTTATTTGATAGTCCGGAAAAATATTAGGCGATAGGGGTCCGGAGGTCCCGCGACCACTCGGAAGGCGTGGGCTATAACACACAAAAATATGGGAATCGCGCGGAATTCTAGTTGTTTGGCCGAAAAATGCAAAAAATGAGGAACGATCATGGCGGGGCGGATACTATGGTTCCTTAGGTCGTATTTGATAGTCCGGAAAAATTTTAGGCGAAAGGGGTCAGGAGCTCCCGGGACCACTCGGAAAGCGTGGGCTATAACACACAAAAATATGGGAATCGGGCGTAATTCTAGTTTTTTGGCAGAAAAATGAGAAACGATGATGGCGGGGCGGTTACTATGGTTCCTTAGGTCGTATTTGATGGCCCAGAAAATTTTTAGGCGATCGGGGTCCGGGGGTCCCGGAACCACTTGGAAGGGTGGGCAATAGCACACAAAAATATTGTAATCGGGCGGAATTCTAGTTTTTGGCCGAAAAACGCAACAAATGAGGAATGATCATGGCTGGGCGGTGACTATGGTTCCTTAGGTCGTATTTGATAGTCCGGAAAAATTTTAGGCGATAGGGGTCCGGATTTCTCGGGTTCACTTGGAAGGCGTGGGCTATAGGACACGAAAATATGGGAATCGCGCGGAATTCTAGTTTTTTGGACGAAAAATTGAAAAAACTAGGAACGATCATGGCTGGGCGGTGACTATGGTTCCTTAGGTCTTATTTGATAGTCCGAAAAAATTTTAGGCGATCGGGGTCCGGGGACCCGGGACCACTCGGAAGGCGTGGGCTATAACACACGAAAATATGGGATAGTGCGGAATTCTAGTTGTTTGGCCGAAAAATGCAAAAAATGAGGAACGATCGTGGCGGGGCGGATACTATGATTTCTTAGGTCGTATTTGGTAGTCCGAAAAAATTTTAGGCGATAGGGGTCCGGAGGTCCCGGAACCACTCGGAAGGTGTGGGCTATAATACACAAAAATATGGGAATCGCGCGGAATTCTAGTTGTTTGGCCGAAAAACGCAAAAAATGAGGAACGATCATGGCGGGGCGGATACTATGGTTCCTTAGGTCGTATTTGATAGTCCGGAAAAAATTTAGGCGATCGGGGTCCGCGGCTCCCCGGACCACTTGGAAGGCGTGGGTATAGCACACGAAAATATGGGAATCGGGCGTAATTCTAGTTTTTTGGCCGAAAAATGAGAAACGATGATGGCGGGGCGGTTACTATGGTTCCTAAGGTCGTATTTGACGCCCCGGAAAATTTTTAGGCGATCGGGGTCCGGTGGTCCCGCAACCACTTGGAAGGGTGGGCAATAGCACACAAAAATATTGTAATCGGGCGGAATTCTAGTTTTTTGGCCGAAAAACGCAACAAATGAGGAATGATCATGGCTGGGCGGTGACTATGGTTCCTTAGGTCGTATTTGATAGTCCGGAAAAATTTTAGGCGAGAGGGGTCCGGACTTCCCGTGTTCACTTGGAAGGCGTGGGCTATAGGACACGAAAATATGGGAATCGCGCGGAATTCTAGTTTTTTGGCCAAAAAAATGAAAAAACTAGGAACGATCATGGCTGGGCGGTGACTATGGTTCCTTAGGTCTTATTTGATAGTCCGGAAAAATTTTAGGCGATCGGGGTCCGGAGACCCGGGACCACTCGGAAGGCGTGGGCTATAACACAAGAAAATATGGGATAGCGCGGAATTCTAGTTGTTTGGCCGAAAAACGCAAAAAATGAGGAATGATCATGGAGGGGCGGATACTATGATTTCTTAGGTCGTATTTGGTAGTCCGGAAAAATTTTAGGCGATAGGGGTCCGGAGGTCCCGGAACCACTCGGAAGGTGTGGGCTATAATACACAAAAATATGGGAATCGAGCGGAATTCTAGTTGTTTGGCCGAAAAACGCAAAAAATGAGGAACGACCATGGCGGGGCGGATACTATGGTTCCTTAGGTCGTATTTGATAGTCCGGAAAATATTAGGCGATAGGGGTCCGGAGACCCGGGACCACTCGGAAGGCGTGGGCTATAACACACGAAAATATGGGATAGCGCGGAATTCTAGTTGTTTGGCCGAAAAACGCAAAAAATGAGGAACGATCATGGCGGGGCGGATACTATGGTTCCTTAGGTCGTATTTGGTAGTCCGGAAAAATTTTAGGCGATAGGGGTCCGGAGGTCCCGGAACCACTCGGAAGGTGTGGGCTATAATACACAAAAATATGGGAATCGCGCGGAATTCTAGTTGTTTGGCCGAAAAACGCAAAAAATGAGGAACGATCATGGCGGGGCGGATACTATGGTTCCTTAGGTCGTATTTGATAGTCCGGATAAATATTAGGCGATAGGGGTCCGGAGACCCGGGACCACTCGGAAGGCGTGGGCTATAACACACGAAAATATGGGATAGCGCGGAATTCTAGTTGTTTGGCCGAAAAACGCAAAAAATGAGGAACGATCATGGCGGGGCGGATACTATGGTTCCTTAGGTCGTATTTGGTAGTCCGGAAAAATTTTAGGCGATAGGGGTCCGGTGGTCCCGCAACCACTTGGAAGGGTGGGCAATAGCACACAAAAATATTGTAATCGGGCGGAATTCTAGTTTTTGGCCGAAAAACGCAACAAATGAGGAATGATCATGGCTGGGCGGTGACTATGGTTCCTTAGGTCGTATTTGATAGTCCGGAAAAATTTTAGGCGAGAGGGGTCCGGACTTCCCGTGTTCACTTGGAAGGCGTGGGCTATAGGACACGAAAATATGGGAATCGCGCGGAATTCTAGTTTTTTGGCCAAAAAAATGAAAAAACTAGGAACGATCATGGCTGGGCGGTGACTATGGTTCCTTAGGTCTTATTTGATAGTCCGGAAAAATTTTAGGCGATCGGGGTCCGGAGACCCGGGACCACTCGGAAGGCGTGGGCTATAACACACGAAAATATGGGATAGCGCGGAATTCTAGTTGTTTGGCCGAAAAACGCAAAAAATGAGGAATGATCATGGAGGGGCGGATACTATGATTTCTTAGGTCGTATTTGGTAGTCCGGAAAAATTTTAGGCGATAGGGGTCCGGAGGTCCCGGAACCACTCGGAAGGTGTGGGCTATAATACACAAAAATATGGGAATCGCGCGGAATTCTAGTTGTTTGGCCGAAAAACGCAAAAAATGAGGAACGATCATGGCGGGGCGGATACTATGGTTCCTTAGGTCGTATTTGATAGTCCGGAAAATATTAGGCGATAGGGGTCCGGAGACCCGGGACCACTCGGAAGGCGTGGGCTATAACACACGAAAATATGGGATAGCGCGGAATTCTAGTTGTTTGGCCGAAAAACGCAAAAAATGAGGAACGATCATGGCGGGGCGGATACTATGGTTCCTTAGGTCGTATTTGGTAGTCCGGAAAAATTTTAGGCGATAGGGGTCCGGAGGTCCCGGAACCACTCGGAAGGTGTGGGCTATAATACACAAAAATATGGGAATCGCGCGGAATTCTAGTTGTTTGGCCGAAAAACGCAAAAAATGAGGAACGATCATGGCGGGGCGGATACTATGGTTCCTTAGGTCGTATTTGATAGTCCGGATAAATATTAGGCGATAGGGGTCCGGAGACCCGGGACCACTCGGAAGGCGTGGGCTATAATACACAAAAATATGGGAATCGCGCGGAATTCTAGTTGTTTGGCCGAAAAACGCAAAAAATGAGGAACGATCATGGCGGGGCGGATACTATGGTTCCTTAGGTCATATTTGATAGTCCGGAAAAATATTAGGCGATAGGGGTCCGGAGACCCGGGACCACTCGGAAGGCGTGGGCTATAACACCCAAAAATATGGGATCGCGCGGAATTCTAGTTGTTTGGCCGAAAAACGCTAAAAATGAGGAACGATCATGGCTGGGCGGATACTATGGTTACTTAGGTCGTATTTGATAGTCCGGAAAAATTTTAGGCGATAGGGGTCCGGAGGTCCCGGGACCACTCGAAAGGCGTGGGCTATAACACACAAAAATATAGGATCGCGCGGAATTCTAATTGTTTGGCCAAAAAACGCAAAAAATGAGGAACGATCATGGCGGGGCGGATACTATGGTTCCTTAGGTCATATTTGATAGTCCGGAAAAATTTTAGGCGATAGGGGTCCGGAGGTCCCGGGACCACTCGGAAGGTGTGGGCTATAACACACAAAAATATGGGAATCGCGCGGAAGTCTTTTTCAGTAACTTGCAAAAAATGTGGAAAGATCTTGGCAGGGCGGTGACTATGGTTCCTTTGGTCTTATTTGATAGTCCGGAAAAATATTAGGCGATATGGGTCCGGAGGTCCCGCGACCACACAAAAATATGGGAATCGCGCGGAATTCTAGTTGTTTGGCCGAAAAACGCAAAAAATGAGGAACGATCATGGCGGGGAGGATACTATGGTTCCTTAGGTCGTATTTGATAGTCCGGAAAAATTTTAGGCGATAGGGGTCCGGAGTTCACGGGTTCACTTGGAAGGCGTGGGCTATAGGACACGAAAATATGGGAATCGCGCGGAATTCTAGTTTTTCGGCCGAAAAACGAAAAAAACTAGGAACGATCATGGCTGGGCGGTGACTATGGTTCCTTAGGTCTTATTTGATAGTCCGGAAAATTTTTAGGCGATAGGGGTCCGGAGACCCGGGACCACTCGGAAGGCGTGGGCTATAACACACAAAAATATGGGATCGCGCGGTATTCTAGTTGTTTGGCCGAAAAAGGCAAAAAATGAGGAACGATCATTTCAGGGCGGATACTATGGTTCCTTAGGTCGTATTTGATAGTCCGGAAAAATTTTAGGCAATAGGGGTCCGGAGGTCCCGGGACCACTCGGAAGGTGTGGGCTATAACACACAAAAATTTGGGAATCGCGCGGAATTCTAGTTGTTTGGCCGAAAAAGGCAAAAATGAGGAACGATCATGGCGGGGCAGATACTATGGTTCCTTATGTTGTATTTGATAGTCCGGGAAAATTTTAGGCGATAGGGATCAGGAGGTCCCGGGACCACTCGGAAGGCATGGGGTATAACACACAAAAATATGGGAATCGCGCGGAATTCTAGTCTTTTGGCCGAAAAACGCAAAAAATGAGGAACGATCATGGCGGGGTGGTTACTATGGTTCCTTAGGTCGTATTTGATGGCCCGGAAAATTTTTAGGCGATCGGGGTTCGGGGTTCCCGGGACCCCTTGGAAGGCGTGAGCTAAATTTAGCACACGAAAATATGGAAATCGCGCGGAATTCTAGTTTTTTGGCTGAAAAACGCAAAAGACTAGGAACGATCATGGCGGGGCGGTGACTATGGTTCCTTAGGTCGTATTTGATAGTCCGGAAAATTTTTAGGCGATCCGGCTCCGGGGGGCCCGACCCACTCGGAAGGCGTGGGCGATAGCACACAAAAATATGGGAATCAGGCGGAATTCTAGTTTTTTGGCCAAAAAATGCAAAAAAATGAGGAACGATCATGGCGAGGTGGTGACTATGGTTCCTAAGGTCCTAATTGATGGCCCGAAAATTTTTTAGGCGATCCGAGTCCGGCGGCCCGGCCCACTCGGAAGGCGTGGGCAATAGCATACAAAAATATGGTAATCGAGTGGAATTCTAGTTTTTTGGCCGAAAAACGCAATAAATGAGGAACGATCATGGCGGGGCGGTGACTATGGTTCCTTAGGTCGTATTTGATAGTCCGGAAAAATTTTAGGAGATAGGGGTCCGGAGTTCCCGGGTTCACTTGGAAGGCGTGGGCTATAGGACACGAAAATATGGGAATCGCGCGGAATTCTAGTTTTTTGGCCGAAAAACGGAAAAAACTAGGAACGATCATGGCTGGGCGGTGACTATGGTTCCTTAGGTCTTATTTGATAGTCCAGAAAATTTTTAGGCGATAGGGGTCCGGAGCCCCGGGACCACTCGGAAGGCGTGGGCTATAACACACAAAAATATGGGATAGCGCGGTATGCTAGTTGTTTTGCCGAAAAACGCAAAAAATGAGGAACGATCATTTTGGGGCGGATACTATGTTTACTTAGGTCGTATTTGATAGTCCGGAAAAATTTTAGGCGATAGGGGTCCGGATGTCCCGGGACCACTCGGAAGGTGTGGGCTATAACACACAAAAATTTGGGAATCGCGCGGAATTCTAGTTGTTTGGCCGAAAAAGGCAAAAATGAGGAACGATCATGGCGGGGCGGATACTATGGTTCCTTAGGTCGTATTTGATAGTCCGGGAAAATTTTAGGCGATAGGGGTCAGGAGGTCCCGGGACCACTCGGAAGGCATGGGGTATAACACACAAAAATATGGGAATCGCGCGGAATTCTAGTCTTTTGCCCGAAAAACGCAAAAAATGAGGAACGATCATGGCGGGGTGGTTACTATGGTTCCTTAGGTCGTATTTGATGGCCCGGAAAATTTTTAGGCGATCGGGGTTCGGGGTTCCCGGGACCCCTTGGAAGGCGTGAACTAAAGCACACGAAAATATGGAAATCGCGCGGAATTCTAGTTTTTTGGCTAAAAACGCAAAAGACTAGGAACGATCATGGCGGGGCGGTGACTATGGTTCCTTAGGTCGTATTTGATAGTCCGGAAAATTTTTAGGCGATCCGGCTCCGGGGGGCCCGACCCACTCGGAAGGCGTGGGCGATAGCCCACAAAAATATGGGAATGGGGCGGAATTCTAGTTTTTTGGCCAAAAAATGCAAAAAATGAGGAACGATCATGGCGAGGCAGTGACTATGGTTCCTTAGGTCCTAATTGATGGCCCGAAATGTTTTTAGGCGATCCGAGTCCGGCGGCCCGGCCCACTCGGAAGGCGTGGGCAATAGCACACAAAAATATGCTAATCGAGCGGAATTCTAGTTTTTTGGCCAAAAAACGCAATAAATGAGGAACGATCATGGCGGGGCGGTGACTATGGTTCCTTAGGTCGTATTTGATAGTCCGGAAAAATTTTAGGCGATAGGGGTCCGGAGTTCCCAGGTTCACTTGGAAGGCGTGGGCTATAGGACACGAAAATATGGGAATCGCGCGTAATTCTAGTTTTTTGGCCGAAAAATGGAAAAAACTAGGAACGATCATGGCTGGGCGGTGACTATGGTTCCTTAGGTCTTATTTGATAGTCCGGAAAATTTTTAGGCGATAGGGGTCCGGAGACCCGGGACCACTTGGAAGGCGTGGGCTATAACACACAAAAATATGGGATCGCGCGGTATTCTAGTTGTTTGGCCGAAAAATGCAAAAAATGAGGAACGATCATTTCGGAGCGGATACTATGGTTCCTTAGGTCGTATTTGATAGTCCGGAAAAATTTTAGGCAATAGGGGTCCGGAGGTCCCGGGACCACTCGGAAGGTGTGGGCTATAACACACAAAAATTTGGGAATCGCGCGGAATTCTAGTTGTTTGGCCGAAAAAGGCAAAAATGAGGAACGATCATGGCGGGGAGGATACTATGGTTCCTTAGGTCGTATTTGATAGTCCGGAAAAATTTTAGGCGATAGGGGTCAGGAGGTCCCGGGACCACTCGGAAGGCATGGGGTATAACACACAAAAATATGGGAATCGCGCGGAATTCTAGTCTTTTGGCCGAAAAATGCAAAAAATGAGGAACGATCATGGCAGGGTAGTTACTATGGTTCCTTAGGTCGTATTTGATTGCCCGGAAAACTTTTAGGCGATCGGGGTTCGGGGTTCCCGGGACCCCTTGGAAGGCGTGGGCTAGCACACAAAAATATGGAAATCGCGCGGAATTCTAGTTTTTTGGCTGAAAAACGCAAAAGACTAGGAACAATCATGGCGCGGCGGTGACTATGGTTCCTTAGGTCATATTTGATAGTCCGGAAAATTTTTAGGCGATCCGGCTCCGGGGGCCCGACCCACTCGGAAGGCGTGGGCGATAGCACACAAAAATATGGAAATCGGGCGGAATTCTAGTTTTTTGGCCAAAAAATGCAAAAAATGAGGAACGATCATGGCGAGGCGGTGACTATGGTTCCTTAGGTCCTAATTGATTGCCCGAAAATTTTTTAGGCGATCCGAGTCCGGCGGCCCGGCCCACTCGGAAGGCGTGGGCAATAGCACACAAAAATATGGTAATCGAGCGGAATTCTAGTTTTTTGGCCGAAAAATGCAATAAATGAGGAACGATCATGGCGGGGCGGTGTCTATAGTTCCTTAGGTCGTATTTGACAGTCCATAAAAATTTTAGGCGATAGGGGTCCGGAGTTCCCGGGTTCACTTGGAAGGCGTGGGCTATAGGACACGAAAATATGGGAATCGCGCGGAATTCTAGTTTTTTGGCCGAAAAACGGAAAAAACTAGGAACGATCATGGCTGGGCGGTGACTATGGTTCCTTAGGTCTTATTTGATAGTCCGGAAAAATTTTAGGCGATAGGGGTCCACAGGTCCCGGGACCACTCGGAAGGTGTGGGCTATAACACACAAAAATTTGGGAATCACGCGGAATTCTAGTTGTTTGGCCGAAAAAGGCAAAAATGAGGAACGATCATGGCGGGGCGGATACTATGGTTACTTAGGTCGTATTTGATAGTCCGGGAAAATTTTAGGCGATAGGGGTCAGGAGGTCCCGGGACCACTCGGAAGGCATGGGGTATAACACACAAAAATATGGGAATCGCGCGGAATTCTAGTCTTTTGCCCGAAAAACGCAAAAAATGAGGAACGATCATGGCGGGGTGGTTACTATGGTTCCTTAGGTCGTATTTGATGGCCCGGAAAATTTTTAGGCGATCGGGGTTCGGGGTTCCCGGGACCCCTTGGAAGGCGTGAGCTAAATTTAGCACACGAAAATATGGAAATCGCGCAGAATTCTAGTTTTTTGGCTGAAAAATGCAAAAGACTAGGAACGATCATGGCGGGGCGGTGACTATGGTTCCTTAGGTCGTATTTGATAGTCCGGAAAATTTTTAGGCGATCCGGCTCCGGGGGGCCCGACCCACTCGGAAGGCGTGGGCGATAGCACACAAAAATATGGGAATCAGGCGGAATTCTAGTTTTTTGGCCAAAAAATGCAAAAAAATGAGGAACGATCATGGCGAGGTGGTGGCTATGGTTCCTAAGGTCCTAATTGATGGCCCAAAAATTTTTTAGGCGATCCGAGTCCGGCGGCCCGGCCCACTCGGAAGGCGTGGGCAATAGCATGCAAAAATATGGTAATCGAGCGGAATTCTAGTTTTTTGGCCGAAAAACGCAATAAATGAGGAACGATCATGGCGGGGCGGTGACTATGGTTCCTTAGGTCGTATTTGATAGTCCGGAAAAATTTTAGGAGATAGGGGTCCGGAGTTCCCGGGTTCACTTGGAAGGCGTGGGCTATAGGACACGAAAATATGGGAATCGCGCGGAATTCTAGTTTTTTGGCCGAAAAATGGAAAAAACTAGGAACGATCATGGCTGGGCGGTGACTATGGTTCCTTAGGTCTTATTTGATAGTCCGAAAAAATTTTAGGCGATCGGGGGTCCGCGGATCTTGGGACCACTCCGAATGCGTGGGCTATAACACACAAAAATATGGGATAGCGCGGAATTCTAGTTGTTTGGCCGAAAAACACAAAAAATGAGGAATGATAATGGCGGGGTGGATACTATGGTTCCTTAGGTCGTATTTGATAGTCCGGAAAAAATTTAGGCGACAGGGGTCCGGAGGTCCCGGGACCACTCGGAAGGTGTGGGCTATAACACACAAAAATTTGGGAATCGCGCGGAATTCTAGTTGTTTGGCCGAAAAATGCAAAAATGAGGAACGATCATGGCGGGGCGGATACTATGGTTACTTAGGTCGTATTTGATAGTCCGGGAAAATTTTAGGCGATAGGGGTCAGGAGGTCCCGGGACCACTCGGAAGGCATGGGCTATAACACACAAAAATATTAATTGATGGTCCGAAAATTTTTTAGGCGATCCGAGTCCGGCGGCCCGGCCCACTTGGAAGGCGTGGGCAATAGCACACAAAAATATGGTAATCGAGCGAAATTCTAGTTTTTTGGCTGAAAAACGCAATAAATGAGGAACGATCATGGCTGGGCGATGACTATGGTTCCTTAGGTCGTATTTGATGGCCCGGAAATTTTTTGGCGATCGGGGTCCACTGCTCCCGGGACCACTCGGAAGGCGTGGGCTATAACACACAAAAATATGGGAATCGCACGGAATTCTAGTTGTTTGGCCGAAAAACGCAAAAAATGAGGAACGATCATGGTGGGGCGGATACAATGGTTCCTTAGGTCGTATTTGATAGTCCGGAAAAATTTTAGGCGATCGGGGTCTGCGGCTCTTGGGACCACTCGGAAGGCGTGGGCTATAACACACAAAAATACGGGATCACGCGGAATTCTAGTTGTTTGGCCGAAAAATGCAAAAAATGAGGAACGATCATGGCAGGGCGGATACTATGGTTCCTTAGGTCGTATTTGATAATCCGAAAAAATTTTAGGTGATAGGGGTCCGGAGGTCCCGGGACCACTCGGAAGGTGTGGGCTATAACACACAAAAATATGGGAATCGCGCGGAATTCTATTTGTTTGGCCGAAAAATGCAAAAAATAAGGAACGATCATGGCGGGGCGGATACTATGGTTCCTTAGGTCGTATTTGATTGCCCGGAAAAATTTTAGGCGATCGGGGTCCGCGGTTCTTGGGACCACTCGGAATGCGTGGGTATTGCATACGAAAATATGGGAATCGGGCGAAATTCTAGGTCTTTTTCAGTAACATGCAAAAAATGTGGAAAGATCTTGGCAGGGCGGTGACTATGGTTCCTTTGGTCTTATTTGATAGTCCGGAAAAATATTAGGCGATAGGGGTCCGGAGGTCCCGGGACCACTCGGAAGGCATGGGCTATAACACACAAAAATATGCGAATCGCGCGGAATTCTAGTTGTTTGGCCGAAAAACGCAAAAAATGAGGAACGATCATTGCGGGGCGGATACTATGGTTCCTTAGGTCGTATTTGATAGTCCGGAAAAATTTTAGGCGATAGGGGTCTGGAGGTCCCAGGATCACTCGGAAGGTGTGGGCTATAACACACAAAAATATGTGAATCGCGCGGAAATCTAGTTGTTTGGCCGAAAAATGCAAAAAATAAGGAACGATCATGGCGAGGCGGTGACTATGGTTCCTTAGGTCCTTATTGATGGCCCGAAAATTTTTTAGGCGATCCGAGTCCGGCGGCCCGGCCTACTCGGAAGGCGTGGGCAATAGCACACAAAAATTTGGTAATCGAGCGGAATTCTAGTTTTTTGGCCGAAAAAGGAAATAAATGAGGAACGATCATGGAGGGGCGGTGACTATGGTTCCTTAGGTCGTATTTGATAGCCCGGAAAATTTTAGGAGATCGGGGTCCACGGCTCCCGGGACCACTCGGAAGGCGTAAGCTATATCACACTAAAATATGCAAATCGCGCAGAGTTCTAGTTTTTTGGCCGAAAAATGCAAAGCATTTGGAACGATCATGGTGGGGCGGTGACTATGGTACCTTAGGTCATATTTGATAGTCCAGAAAAATTTTAGGTGATCGGGGTCCGTGGCTCCCCGGACCACTTGGAAGGCGTGGGTATAGCACACGAAAATATGGGAATCGGGCGTAATTCTAGTTTTTTTGGTCGAAAAATGCAAAAAATGAGAAACGATGATGGCGGGGCGGTTACTATGGTTCCTTAGGTCGTATTTGACGGCCCGGAAAAATTTTAGGCGATCGGGTTCCGGGGGTCCCGGAACCACTTGGAAGGGTGGGCAATAGCACACAAAAATATTGTAATCGGGCGGAATTCTAGTTTTTTGGCCGAAAAACGCAACAAATGAGGAATGATCATGGCTGGGCAGTGACTATGGTTCCTTAGGTCGTATTTGATAGTCCGGAAAAGTTTTAGGCGATAGGGGTCCGGAGTTCCCGAGTTCACATGGAAGGCGTGGGCTATAGGACACGAAAATATGGGAATCGCGCGGAATTCTAGTTTTTTGGCCGAAAAATAGAAAAAACTAGGAACGATCATGGCGGGGCGGTGACTATGGTTCCTTAGGTCGTATTTGATAGTCCGGAAAATTTTTAGGCGATCCGGCTCCGTGGCGCCCGACCCACTCGGAAGGGGTGGGCGATAGCACATAAAAATATGGGAATCGTGCGGAATTCTAGCTTTTTGGCCAAAATATGCAAAACATAAGGAACGATCATGGCGGGGCGGATACTATGGTTCCTTAGGTCGTATTTCATAGTCCGGAAAAATTTTAGGCGATAGGGGTCCGGAGGCCCCGGGACCACTCGGAAGGTGTGGGCTATAACACACAAAAATATGGGAATCGCGCGGAATTCTAGTTGTTTGGCCGAAAAACACAAAAAATAAGGAACGATCATGGCGGGGCGGTTACTATGGTTCCTTAGGTCGTATTTGATAGTCCGAAAAAATTTTTGGCGATAGGGGTCAGGAGGTCCCGGGACCACTCGGAAGGCGTGGGCTATAACACACAAAAATATGGGAATCGCGCGGAATTCTAGTTGTTTGGCCGAAAAACGCAAAAAATTGAGGAACGATCATGGCGGGGTGGTTACTATGGTTCCTTAGGTCGTATTTGATGGCCCGAAAAAATTTTAGGCAATCGGGGTTCGGGGTTCCCAGGACCCCTTGGAAGGCGTGGGCTGAAGCACACGAAAATATGGAAATCGGGCGGAATTCTAGTTTTTTGGCTGAAAAATGCAAAAGACTAGGAACGATCATGGTGGGGCGGTGACTATGGTTCCTTAGGTCATATTTGATAGTCCGGAAAATTTTTAGGCGATCCGGCTCCGGGGGGCCCGACCCACTCAGAAGGCGTGGGCGATAGCACACAAAAATATGAGAATCGTGCGGAATTCTAGTTTTTTGGCCAAATAATGCAAAAAATGATGAACGATCATGGCGAGGCGGTGACTATGGTTCCTTAGGTCATATTTGGTGGCCCGGAAAATTTTAGGCGATCGGGGTCCACGGTTCCCGGGACCACTCGGAAGGCGTAAGCTATAGCACACCAAAATATGCAAATCGCACAGAGTTCTACTTTTTTGGCCGAAAAATGCAAAGCATTTGGAACGATCATGGTGGGGCAGTGACTATGGTACCTTAGGTCGTATTTGATAGTCCGGAAAAATTTTATGCGATCAAAGGCCCGCGGCTCCCCGGACCACTTGGAAGGCGTGGGTATAGCACACGAAAATATGGGAATCGGGCGTAATTCTAGTTTTTTGGCCGAAAAATGAGAAACGATGATGGAGGGGCGGTTACTATGGTTCCTTAGGTCGTATTTGATGACCCGGAAAAATTTTAGGCGATCGGGGTCCGGGGGTCCCGGAACCACTTGGAAGGGTGGGCAATAGCACATAAAAAAATTGTAATCGCACGGAATTCTAGATTTTTGGCCGAAAAACGCAACAAATGAGGAATGATCATGGCTGGGCTGTGACTATGGTTCCTTAGGTCATATTTGATAGTCCGAAAAAATTTTAGGCGATAGGGGTCCGGAGGTCCCGGGACCACTCGGAAGGCATGGGCTATAACACACAAAAATATGGGAATCGCGCGGAATTCTAGTTGTTTGGCCGAAAAACGCAAAAAATGAGGAACGATCATGGCGGGGCGTATACTATGGTTCCTTAGGTCGTATTTGATAGTCCGGAAAATTTTTAGGTGATAGGGGTCAGGAGGTCCCGGGACCACTCGGAAGACGTGGGCTATAACACACAAAAATATGGGAATCGCGCGGAATTCTAGTTGTTTGGCCGAAAAACGCCAAAAATGAGGAACGATCATGGCGGGGTGGTTACTATGGTTCCTTAGGTCATATTTGATGGCCCGGAAAATTTTTAGGCGATCGGGGTTCGGGGTTCCCGTGACCCCTTGGAAGGCGTGGTCTAAAGCACACGAAAATATGGAAATCGTGCGAAATTCTAGATTTTTGGCTGAAAAATGCAAAAGACTAGGAACGATCATGGCGGGGCAGTGACTATGGTTCCTTAGGTCGTATTTGATAGTCTGGAAAATTTTTAGGCGATCCGGCTCCGGGGGGCCTGACCCACTCAGAAAGCGTGGGTGATAGCACACAAAAATATGAGAATCGTGCGGAATTCTAGTTCTTTGGCCAAAAAATGCAAAAAATGATGAACGATCATGGCGAGGCGGTGACTATGGTTCATTAGGTCGTATTTGGTGGCCCGGAATATTTTAGGCGATCGGGGTCCACGGCTCCCGGGACCACGGCTCCCGGGACCACTCGGAAGGCGTAAGCTATAGCACACCAAAATATGCAAATCGCGCGGAGTTCTACTTTTTTGGCCGAAAAATGCAAAGCATTTGGAACGATCATGGTGGGGTAGTGACTATGGTACCTTAGGTCATATTTGATAGTCCGGAAAAATTTTAGGCGATCCGGCTCCGGGGGGCCCGACCCACTCGGAAGGCGTGGGCGATAGCACACAAAAATATGGTAATCGAGCGGAATTCTAGTTTTTTGGCCGAAAAATGCAATAAATGAGGAACGATCATGGCGGGGCGGTGACTATGGTTCCTTAGGTCGTATTTGATAGTCCGAAAAAATTTTAGGCGATAGGGGTCCGGAGTTCCCGGGTTCACTTGGAAGGCGTGGGTTATAAGACACGAAAATATGGGAATCGCGCGGAATTCTAGGTTTTTGGCCGAAAAACGGAAAAAACTAGGAACGATCATGGCTGGGCGGTGACTATGGTTCCTTAGGTCTTATTTGATAGTCCGGAAAATTTTTAGGCGATAGGGGTCCGGAGACCCGGGACCACTCGGAAGGCGTGGGCTATAACACACAAAAATATGGGATCGCGCGGTATTCTAGTTGTTTGGCCGAAAAACGCAAAAAATGAGGAACGATCATTTCGGGGCGGATACTATGGTTCCTTAGGTCGTATTTGATAGTCCGGAAAAATTTTAGGCGATAGGGGTCCGGAGGTCCCGGGACCACTCGGAAGGTGTGGGCTATAACACACAAAAATTTGGGAATCGCGCGGAATTCTAGTTGTTTGGCCGAAAAAGGCAAAAATGAGGAACGATCATGGCGGGGCGGATACTATGGTTCCTTAGGTCGTATTTGATAGTCCGGGAAAATTTTAGGCTATAGGGGTCAGGAGGTCCCGGGACCACTCGGAAGGCATGGGCTATAACACACAAAAATATGGGAATCGGTCGGAATTCTAGTCTTTTGGCCGAAAAACGCAAAAAATGAGGAACGATCATGGCGGGGTGGTTACTATGGTTCCTTAGGCCGTATTTGATGGCCCGGAAAATTTTTAGGCGATCGGGGTTCGGGGTTCCTGGGACCCCTTGGAAGGCGTGGGCATTAGCACACGAAAATATGGAAATCGCGCGGAATTCTAGTTTTTTGGCTGAAAAATGCAAAAGACTAGGAACGATCATGGCGGGGCGGTGACTATGGTTCCTTAGGTCGTATTTGATAGTTCGGAAAATTTTTAGGCGATCCGGCTCCGGGGGGCCCGACCCACTCGGAAGGCGTGGGCGATAGCACACAAAAATATGAGAATCGTGCGGAATTCTAGTTTTTTGGCCAAAAAATGCAAAAAATGATGAACGATCATGGTGAGGCGGTGACTATGGTTCCTTAGGTCGTATTTGGTGGCCCGGAAAATTTTAGGCGATCGTGGTCCACGGCTCCCGGGACCACTCGGAAGGCGTAAGCTATAGCACACCAAAATATGCAAATCGCGCGGAGTTCTACTTTTTTGGCCGAAAAATGCAAAGCATTTGTAACGATCATGGCGGGGCGGTGACTATGGTTCCTTAGGTCGTATTTGATAGTCCGTAAAAATTTTAGGCGATAGGGGTCCGGAGTTCCCGGGTTCACTTGGAAGGCGTGGGTTATAAGACACGAAAATATGGGAATCGCGCGGAATTCTAGGTTTTTGGCCGAAAAACGGAAAAAACTAGGAACGATCATGGCTGGGCGGTGACTATGGTTCCTTAGGTCTTATTTGATAGTCCGGAAAATTTTTAGGCGATAGGGGTCCGGAGACCCGGGACCAATCGGAAGGCGTGGGCTATAACACACAAAAATATGGGATCGCACGGTATTCTAGTTGTTTGGCCGAAAAACGCAAAAAATGAGGAACGATCATTTCGGGGCGGATACTATGGTTCCTTAGGTCGTATTTGATAGTCCGGAAAAATTTTAGGCGATAGGGGTCCGGAGGTCCCGGGACCACTCGGAAGGTGTGGGCTATAACACACAAAAATTTGGGAATCGCGCGGAATTCTAGTTGTTTGGCCGAAAAAGGCAAAAATGAGGAACGATCATGGCGGGGCGGATACTATGGTTCCTTAGGTCGTATTTGATAGTCCGGGAAAATTTTAGGCGATAGGGGTCAGGAGGTCCCGGGACCACTCGGAAGGCATGGGGTATAGCACACAAAAATATGGGAATCGCGCGGAATTCTAGTCTTTTGCCCGAAAAACGCAAAAAATGAGGAACGATCATGGCGGGGTGGTTACTATGCTTCCTTAGGTCATATTTGAAGGCCCGGAAATTTTTTAGGCGATCGGGGTTCGGGGTTCCCGGGACCCCTTGGAAGGCGTGGGCTAAAGCACACGAAAATATGGAAATCGCGCGGAATTCTAGTTTTTTGGCCGAAAAACGCAAAAGACTAGGAACGATCATGGCGGGGCGGTGACTATGGTTCCTTAGGTCGTATTTGATTGTCCGGAAAATTTTTAGGCGATCCGGCTTCGGGGGGCCCGACCCACTCGGAAGGCGTGGGCGATAGCACACAAAAATATGAGAATCGTGCGGAATTCTAGTTTTTTGGCAAAAAAATGCAAACAATGATGAACGATCGTCGCGAGGCGGCGACTATGGTTCCTTAGGTCGTATTTGGTGGCCCGGAAAATTTTAGGCGATCGGGGTCCACGGCTCCCAGGACCACGGCTCCCGGGACCACTCGGAAGGCGTAAGCTATAGCACACCAAAATATGCAAATCGCGCGGAGTTCTACTTTTTTGGCCGAAAAATGCAAAGCATTTGGAACGATCATGGTGGGGTAGTGACTATGGTACCTTAGGTCGTATTTGATAGTCCGGAAAAATTTTAGGCGATCGGGGTCTGCGGCTCCCCGGACCACTTGGAAGGCGTGGGTATAACACACGAAAATATGGGAATCGGGCGTAATTCTAGTTTTTTGGCCGAAAAATGAGAAACGATGATGGCGGGACGGTTACTATGGTTACTTAGGTCGTATTTGACGGCCCAAAAAAATTTTAGGCGATCGGGGTCCGGGGGTCCCGGAACCACTTGGAAGGGTGAGCAATAGCACACAAAAATATTGTAATCGGGCGGAATTCTAGTTTTTTGGCCGAAAAACGCAACAAATGAGGAATGATCATGGCTGGGCGGTGACTATGGTTCCTTAGGTCATATTTGATAGTTCGGAAAAATTTTAGGCGATAGGGGTCCGCGGCTCTTGGGACCACTCGGAATGCGTGGGTATAGCACACGAAAATATGGGAATCGGGCGAAATTCTAGGTCTTTTTCAGTAACATGCAAAAAATGTGGAAAGATCTTGGCAGGGCGGTGACTATGGTTCCTTTGGTCTTATTTGATAGTCCGGAAAAATATTAGGCGATAGGGGTCCGGAGGTCCAGGGACCACTCGGAAGGCATGGGCTATAACACACAAAAATATGGGAATCGCGCGGATTTCTAGTTGTTTGGCCGAAAAACGCAAAAAATGAGGAACGATCATGGCAGGGCGGATACTATGGTTCCTTAGGTCGTATTTGATAGTCTAGAAAAATTTTAGGCGATAGGGGTCCGGAGGTCCCGGGACCACTCGGAAGGTGTGGGCTATAACACATAAAAATATGGGAATCGCGCGGAATTCTAGTTGTTTGGCCGAAAAATGCAAAAAATAAGGAACAATCATGGCAGGGCGGATTCTATGGTTCCTTAGGTCGTATTTGATTGCCCGGAAAAATTTTAGGCGATCGGGGTCCGCGGCTCTTGGGACCACTCAGAATGCGTGGGTATAGCACACGAAAATATGGGAATCAGGCGAAATTCTAGGTCTTTTTCAGTAACATGAAAAAAATGTGGAAAGATCTTGGCAGGGCGGTGACTATGGTTCCTTTGGTCTTATTTGATAGTCCGGAAAAATATTAGGCGATAGGGGTCCGGAGGTCCAGTGACCACTCGGAAGGCATGGGCTATAACACACAAAAATATGGGAATCGCGCGGATTTCTAGTTGTTTGGCCGAAAAACGCAAAAAATGAGGAACGATCATGGCGGGGCGGATACTATAGTTCCTTAGGTCGTATTTGATAGTCCAGAAAAATTTTAGGCGATAGGGGTCAGGAGGTCCCGGGACCACTCGGAAGGCGTTGGCTATAACACACAAAAATATGGGAATCGTGCGGAATTCTAGTTGTTTGGCCGAAAAATGCAAAAATTGAGGAACGATCATGGTGGGGTGGTTACTATGGTTCCTTAGGTCGTATTTGATGGCCCGGAAAATTTTTAGGCGATCGGGGTTCGGGGTTCCCGGGACCCCTTGGAAGGCGTGGGCTAAAGCACACGAAAATATGGAAATCGCACGGAATTTTAGTTTTTTGGCTGAAAAACGCAAAAGACTAGGAACGATCATGGCGGGGCGGTGACTATGGTTCCTTAGGTCGTATTTGATAGTCCAGAAAATTTTAGGCGATAGGGGTCCGGAGGTCCCGGGACCACTCGGAAGGTGTGGGCTATAACACACAAATATTTGGGAATCGCGCGGAATTCTAGTTGTTTGGCCGAAAAAGGCAAAAATGAGGAACGATCATGGCGGGGCGGATACTATGGTTCCTTAGGTCGTATTTGATAGTCCGGGAAAATTTTAGGCTATAGGGGTCAGGAGGTCCCGGGACCACTCGGAAGGCATGGGCTATAACACACAAAAATATGGGAATCGGCCGGAATTCTAGTCTTTTGGCCGAAAAACGCAAAAAATGAGGAACGATCATGGCGGGGTGGTTACTATGGTTCCTTAGGCCGTATTTGATGGCCCGGAAAATTTTTAGGCGATCGGGGTTCGGGGTTCCTGGGACCCCTTGGAAGGCGTGGGCATTAGCACACGAAAATATGGAAATCGCGCGGAATTCTAGTTTTTTGGCTGAAAAACGCAAAAGACTAGGAACGATCATGGCGGGGCGGTGACTATGGTTCCTTAGGTCGTATTTGATAGTCCGGAAAATTTTTAGGCGATCCGGCTCCGGGGTGCCCGACCCACTCGGAAGGCGTGGGCGATAGCACACAAAAATATGAGAATCGTGCGGAATTCTAGTTTTTTGGCCAAAAAATGCAAAAAATGATGAACGATCATAGTGAGGCGGTGACTATGGTTCCTTAGGTCGTATTTGGTGGCCCGAAAAATTTTAGGCGATCGTGGTCCACGGCTCCCGGGACCACTCGGAAGGCGTAAGCTATAGCACACCAAAATATGCAAATCGCGCGGAGTTCTACTTTTTTGGCCGAAAAATGCAAAGCATTTGTAACGATCATGGCGGGGCGGTGACTATGGTTCCTTAGGTCGTATTTGATAGTCCGTAAAAATTTTAGGCGATAGGGGTCCGGAGTTCCCGGGTTCACTTGGAAGGCGTGGGTTATAAGACACGAAAATATGGGAATCGCGCGGAATTCTAGGTTTTTGGCCGAAAAACGGAAAAAACTAGGAACGATCATGGCTGGGCGGTGACTATGGTTCCTTAGGTCTTATTTGATAGTCCGGAAAATTTTTAGGCGATAGGGGTCCGGAGACCCGGGACCAATCGGAAGGCGTGGGCTATAACACACAAAAATATAGGATCGCACGGTATTCTAGTTGTTTGGCCGAAAAACGCAAAAAATGAGGAACGATCATTTCGGGGCGGATACTATGGTTCCTTAGGTCGTATTTGATAGTCCGGAAAAATTTTAGGCGATAGGGGTCCGGAGGTCCCGGGACCACTCGGAAGGTGTGGGCTATAACACACAAAAATTTGGGAATCGCGCGGAATTCTAGTTGTTTGGCCGAAAAAGGCAAAAATGAGGAACGATCATGGCGGGGCGGATACTATGGTTCCTTAGGTCGTATTTGATAGTCCGGGAAAATTTTAGGCGATAGGGGTCAGGAGGTCCCGGGACCACTCGGAAGGCATGGGGTATAGCACACAAAAATATGGGAATCGCGCGGAATTCTAGTCTTTTGCCCGAAAAACGCAAAAAATGAGGAACGATCATGGCGGGGTGGTTACTATGGTTCCTTAGGTCGTATTTGATGGCCCAGAAATTTTTTAGGCGATCAGGGTTCGGGGTTCCGGGGACCCCTTGGAAGGCGTGGGCTAAAGCACACGAAAATATGGAAATCGCGCGGAATTCTAGTTTTTTGGCCGAAAAACGCAAAAGACTAGGAACGATCATGGCGGGGCGGTGACTATGGTTCCTTAGGTCGTATTTGATTGTCCGGAAAATTTTTAGGCGATCCGGCTTCGGGGGGCCCGACCCACTCGGAAGGCGTGGGCGATAGCACACAAAAATATGAGAATCGTGCGGAATTCTAGTTTTTTGGCAAAAAAATGCAAACAATGATGAACGATCGTCGCGAGGCGGCGACTATGGTTCCTTAGGTCGTATTTGGTGGCCCGGAAAATTTTAGGCGATCGGGGTCCACCGCTCCCAGGACCACGGCTCCCGGGACCACTCGGAAGGCGTAAGCTATAGCACACCAAAATATGCAAATCGCGCGGAGTTCTACTTTTTTGGCCGAAAAATGCAAAGCATTTGGAACGATCATGGTGGGGTAGTGACTATGGTACCTTAGGTCGTATTTAATAGTCCAGAAAAATTTTAGGCGATCGGGGTCTGCGGCTCCCCGGACCACTTGGAAGGCGTGGGTATAACACACGAAAATATGGGAATCGGGCGTAATTCTAGTTTTTTGGCCGAAAAATGAGAAACGATGATGGCGGGACGGTTACTATGGTTACTTAGGTCGTATTTGACGGCCCAAAAAAATTTTAGGCGATCGGGGTCCGGGGGTCCCGGAACCACTTGGAAGTGTGAGCAATAGCACACAAAAATATTGTAATCGGGCGGAATTCTAGTTTTTTGGCCGAAAAACGCAACAAATGAGGAATGATCATGGCTGGGCGGTGACTATGGTTCCTTAGGTCGTATTTGATAGTTCGGAAAAATTTTAGGCGATAGGGGTCCGCGGCTCTTGGGACCACTCGGAATGCGTGGGTATAGCACACGAAAATATGGGAATCGGGCGAAATTCTAGGTCTTTTTCAGTAACATGCAAAAAATGTGGAAAGATCTTGGCAGGGCGGTGACTATGGTTCCTTTCGTCTTATTTGATAGTCCGGAAAAATATTAGGCGATAGGGGTCCGGAGGTCCAGGGACCACTCGGAAGGCATGGGCTATAACACACAAAAATATGGGAATCGCGCGGATTTCTAGTTGTTTGGCCGAAAAACGCAAAAAATGAGGAACGATCATGGCAGGGCGGATACTATGGTTCCTTAGGTCGTATTTGATAGTCTAGAAAAATTTTAGGCGATAGGGGTCCGGAGGTCCCGGGACCACTCGGAAGGTGTGGGCTATAACACATAAAAATATGGGAATCGCGCGGAATTCTAGTTGTTTGGCCGAAAAATGCAAAAAATAAGGAACAATCATGGCAGGGCGGATTCTATGGTTCCTTAGGTCGTATTTGATTGCCCGGAAAAATTTTAGGCGATCGGGGTCCGCGGCTCTTGGGACCACTCAGAATGCGTGGGTATAGCACACGAAAATATGGGAATCAGGCGAAATTCTAGGTCTTTTTCAGTAACATGAAAAAAATGTGGAAAGATCTTGGCAGGGCGGTGACTATGGTTCCTTTGGTCTTATTTGATAGTCCGGAAAAATATTAGGCGATAGGGGTCCGGAGGTCCAGTGACCACTCGGAAGGCATGGGCTATAACACACAAAAATATGGGAATCGCGCGGATTTCTAGTTGTTTGGCCGAAAAACGCAAAAAATGAGGAACGATCATGGCGGGGCGGATACTATAGTTCCTTAGGTCGTATTTGATAGTCCAGAAAAATTTTAGGCGATAGGGGTCAGGAGGTCCCGGGACCACTCGGAAGGCGTTGGCTATAACACACAAAAATATGGGAATCGTGCGGAATTCTAGTTGTTTGGCCGAAAAATGCAAAAATTGAGGAACGATCATGGTGGGGTGGTTACTATGGTTCCTTAGGTCGTATTTGATGGCCCGGAAAATTTTTAGGCGATCGGGGTTCGGGGTTCCCGGGACCCCTTGGAAGGCGTGGGCTAAAGCACACGAAAATATGGAAATCGCACGGAATTTTAGTTTTTTGGCTGAAAAACGCAAAAGACTAGGAACGATCATGGCGGGGCGGTGACTATGGTTCCTTAGGTCGTATTTGATAGTCCGGAAAATTTTAGGCGATAGGGGTCCGGAGGTCCCGGGACCACTCGGAAGGTGTGGGCTATAACACACAAATATTTGGGAATCGCGCGGAATTCTAGTTGTTTGGCCGAAAAAGGCAAAAATGAGGAACGATCATGGCGGGGCGGATACTATGGTTCCTTAGGTCGTATTTGATAGTCCGGGAAAATTTTAGGCTATAGGGGTCAGGAGGTCCCGGGACCACTCGGAAGGCATGGGCTATAACACACAAAAATATGGGAATCGGCCGGAATTCTAGTCTTTTGGCCGAAAAACGCAAAAAATGAGGAACGATCATGGCGGGGTGGTTACTATGGTTCCTTAGGCCGTATTTGATGGCCCGGAAAATTTTTAGGCGATCGGGGTTCGGGGTTCCTGGGACCCCTTGGAAGGCGTGGGCATTAGCACACGAAAATATGGAAATCGCGCGGAATTCTAGTTTTTTGGCTGAAAAACGCAAAAGACTAGGAACGATCATGGCGGGGCGGTGACTATGGTTCCTTAGGTCGTATTTGATAGTCCGGAAAATTTTTAGGCGATCCGGCTCCGGGGGGCCCGACCCACTCGGAAGGCGTGGGCGATAGCACACAAAAATATGAGAATCGTGCGGAATTCTAGTTTTTTGGCCAAAAAATGCAAAAAATGATGAACGATCATAGTGAGGCGGTGACTATGGTTCCTTAGGTCGTATTTGGTGGCCCGAAAAATTTTAGGCGATCGTGGTCCACGGCTCCCGGGACCACTCGGAAGGCGTAAGCTATAGCACACCAAAATATGCAAATCGCGCGGAGTTCTACTTTTTTGGCCGAAAAATGCAAAGCATTTGTAACGATCATGGCGGGGCGGTGACTATGGTTCCTTAGGTCGTATTTGATAGTCCGTAAAAATTTTAGGCGATAGGGGTCCGGAGTTCCCGGGTTCACTTGGAAGGCGTGGGTTATAAGACACGAAAATATGGGAATCGCGCGGAATTCTAGGTTTTTGGCCGAAAAACGGAAAAAACTAGGAACGATCATGGCTGGGCGGTGACTATGGTTCCTTAGGTCTTATTTGATAGTCCGGAAAATTTTTAGGCGATAGGGGTCCGGAGACCCGGGACCAATCGGAAGGCGTGGGCTATAACACACAAAAATATAGGATCGCACGGTATTCTAGTTGTTTGGCCGAAAAACGCAAAAAATGAGGAACGATCATTTCGGGGCGGATACTATGGTTCCTTAGGTCGTATTTGATAGTCCGGAAAAATTTTAGGCGATAGGGGTCCGGAGGTCCCGGGACCACTCGGAAGGTGTGGGCTATAACACACAAAAATTTGGGAATCGCGCGGAATTCTAGTTGTTTGGCCGAAAAAGGCAAAAATGAGGAACGATCATGGCGGGGCGGATACTATGGTTCCTTAGGTCGTATTTGATAGTCCGGGAAAATTTTAGGCGATAGGGGTCAGGAGGTCCCGGGACCACTCGGAAGGCATGGGGTATAGCACACAAAAATATGGGAATCGCGCGGAATTCTAGTCTTTTGCCCGAAAAACGCAAAAAATGAGGAACGATCATGGCGGGGTGGTTACTATGGTTCCTTAGGTCGTATTTGATGGCCCAGAAATTTTTTAGGCGATCAGGGTTCGGGGTTCCCGGGACCCCTTGGAAGGCGTGGGCTAAAGCACACGAAAATATGGAAATCGCGCGGAATTCTAGTTTTTTGGCCGAAAAACGCAAAAGACTAGGAACGATCATGGCGGGGCGGTGACTATGGTTCCTTAGGTCGTATTTGATTGTCCGGAAAATTTTTAGGCGATCCGGCTTCGGGGGGCCCGACCCACTCGGAAGGCGTGGGCGATAGCACACAAAAATATGAGAATCGTGCGGAATTCTAGTTTTTTGGCAAAAAAATACAAACAATGATGAACGATCGTCGCGAGGCGGCGACTATGGTTCCTTAGGTCGTATTTGGTGGCCCGGAAAATTTTAGGCGATCGGGGTCCACCGCTCCCAGGACCACGGCTCCCGGGACCACTCGGAAGGCGTAAGCTATAGCACACCAAAATATGCAAATCGCGCGGAGTTCTACTTTTTTGGCCGAAAAATGCAAAGCATTTGGAACGATCATGGTGGGGTAGTGACTATGGTACCTTAGGTCATATTTAATAGTCCAGAAAAATTTTAGGCGATCGGGGTCTGCGGCTCCCCGGACCACTTGGAAGGCGTGGGTATAACACACGAAAATATGGGAATCGGGCGTAATTCTAGTTTTTTGGCCGAAAAATGAGAAACGATGATGGCGGGACGGTTACTATGGTTACTTAGGTCGTATTTGACGGCCCAAAAAAATTTTAGGCGATCGGGGTCCGGGGGTCCCGGAACCACTTGGAAGGGTGAGCAATAGCACACAAAAATATTGTAATCGGGCGGAATTCTAGTTTTTTGGCCGAAAAACGCAACAAATGAGGAATGATCATGGCTGGGCGGTGACTATGGTTCCTTAGGTCGTATTTGATAGTTCGGAAAAATTTTAGGCGATAGGGGTCCGCGGCTCTTGGGACCACTCGGAATGCGTGGGTATAGCACACGAAAATATGGGAATCGGGCGAAATTCTAGGTCTTTTTCAGTAACATGCAAAAAATGTGGAAAGATCTTGGCAGGGCGGTGACTATGGTTCCTTTGGTCTTATTTGATAGTCCGGAAAAATATTAGGCGATAGGGGTCCGGAGGTCCAGGGACCACTCGGAAGGCATGGGCTATAACACACAAAAATATGGGAATCGCGCGGATTTCTAGTTGTTTGGCCGAAAAAACGCAAAAAATGAGTAACGATCATGGCAGGGCGGATACTATGGTTCCTTAGGTCGTATTTGATAGTCTAGAAAAATTTTAGGCGATAGGGGTCCGGAGGTCCCGGGACCACTCGGAAGGTGTGGGCTATAACACATAAAAATATGGGAATCGCGCGGAATTCTAGTTGTTTGGCCGAAAAATGCAAAAAATAAGGAACAATCATGGCAGGGCGGATTCTATGGTTCCTTAGGTCGTATTTGATTGCCCGGAAAAATTTTAGGCGATCGGGGTCCGCGGCTCTTGGGACCACTCAGAATGCGTGGGTATAGCACACGAAAATATGGGAATCAGGCGAAATTCTAGGTCTTTTTCAGTAACATGCAAAAAATGTGGAAAGATCTTGGCAGGGCGGTGACTATGGTTCCTTTGGTCTTATTTGATAGTCCGGAAAAATATTAGGCGATAGGGGTCCGGAGGTCCAGTGACCACTCGGAAGGCATGGGCTATAACACACAAAAATATGGGAATCGCGCGGATTTCTAGTTGTTTGGCCGAAAAACGCAAAAAATGAGGAACGATCATGGCGGGGCGGATACTATAGTTCCTTAGGTCGTATTTGATAGTCCAGAAAAATTTTAGGCGATAGGGGTCAGGAGGTCCCGGGACCACTCGGAAGGCGTTGGCTATAACACACAAAAATATGGGAATCGTGCGGAATTCTAGTTGTTTGGCCGAAAAATGCAAAAATTGAGGAACGATCATGGTGGGGTGGTTACTATGGTTCCTTAGGTCGTATTTGATGGCCCGGAAAATTTTTAGGCGATCGGGGTTCGGGGTTCCCGGGACCCCTTGGAAGGCGTGGGCTAAAGCACACGAAAATATGGAAATCGCACGGAATTTTAGTTTTTTGGCTGAAAAACGCAAAAGACTAGGAACGATCATTGCAGGGCGGTGACTATGGTTCCGTAGGTCGTTAGTCCGGAAAATTTTTAGGCGATCCGGCTCCGGGGGCCCCGACCTACTCGGAAGGCGTGGGAGATAGCACACAAAAATATGGGAATCGGGCGGAATTCTAGTTTTTTGGCCAAAAAATGCAAAAAATGAGGAACGATCATGGCGAGGCGGTGACTATGGTTCCTTAGGTCCTAATTGATGGCCCGAAAATTTTTTAGGCGATCCGAGTCCGGCGGCCTGGCCCACTCGGAAGGAATGGGCAATAGCACATAAAAAATGGTAATCGAGCGGAATTCTAGTTTTTTGGCCGAAAAACGCAATAAATGAGGAACGATCATGGCGGGGCGGTGACTATGGTTCCTTAGGTCGTATTTGATGGCCCGAAAAATTTTAGGCGATCGGGGTCCACGGCTCCCGGGACCACTCGGAAGGCGTAAGCTATAGCACACTAAAATATGCAAATCGCGCGGAGTTCTAGTTTTTTGGCCGAAAAATGCAAAGCATTTTGAACGATCATGGTGGGGCGGTGACTATGGTACCTTAGGTCGTATTTGATAGTCCGAAAAAATTTTAGGCGATAGGGGTCCGCGGCTCCCCGGACCACTTGGAAGGCGTGGGTATAGCACATGAAAATATGTGAATCGGGCGTAACTCTAGTTTTTTGGCCGAAAAATGCAGAAAATGAGAAACGATTATGGCGGGGCGGTTACTATGGTTCCTTAGGTCGTATTTGATGGCCAAGAAAATTTTTAGGCGATCGGGGTCCGGGGGTCCCGGAACCACTTGGAAGGGTGGGCAATAGCACACAAAAATATTGTAATCGGGCGGAATTCTAGTTTTTTGGCCGAAAAACGCAACAAATGAGGAATGATCATGGCTGGGCGGTGACTATGGTTCCTTAGGTCGTATTTGATAGTCCGGAAAAATTTTAGGCGATAGGGGTACGGGGTTCGGAGTTCCTGGGTTCACTTGGAAGGCGTGGGCTATAGGAAACGAAAATATGGGAATCGCGCAGAATTCTAGCTTTTTGGCCGAAAAACAGAAAAAACTAGGAACGATCATGGCTGGGCGGTGACTATGGTTCCTTAGTTCTTATTTGATAGTCCGTAAAATTTTTAGGCGATAGGGGTCCGGAGACCCGGGACCACTCGGAAGGCGTAGGCTATAATACATAAAAATATGGGATAGCGCAGAATTCTAGTTGTTTGGCCGAAAAACGCAAAAAAAGAGGAACGATCATGGCAGGGCGGATACTATGGTTCCTTAGGTCAAATTTGGTAGTCCGGAAAAATTTTAGGCGATAGGGGTCAGGAGGTCCCGGGACCACTCGGAAGGCATGGGCTACACACAAAAATATGGGAATTGCGCGGAATTCTAGTTGTTTGGCCGAAAAATAGAAAAAACTAGGAACGATCATGGTTGGGCAGTGACTATGGTTCCTTAGGTCTTATTTGATAGTCCGTAAAATTTTTAGGCGATAGGGGTCCGGAGACCCGGGACCACTCGGAAGGCGTAGGCTATAACACACAAAAATATGGGATAGCGCAGAATTCTAGTTGTTTGGCCGAAAAATGCAAAAAATGAGGAACGATCATGGAGGGGAGGATACTATGGTTCCTTAGGTCATATTTGATAGTCCGGAAAAATTTTAGGCGATAGGGGTCAGGAGGTCCCGGGACCACTCGGAAGGCGTGGGCTATACACAAATATATGGAAATTGCGCGAAATTCTAGTTGTTTGGCCAAAAAACGCAAAAATGAGGAACGATCATGGCGGGGTGGTTACTATCGTTCCTTAGGTCGTATTTGATGGCCCGGAAAATTTTAGGCGATCGGTGTTCGGGGTTCCCGGGACCCCTTGGAAGGCGTGGGCTAAAGCACATGAAAATATGAAAATCGCGCGGAATTCTAGTTTTTTGGCCGAAAAACACAAAAGAGTAGGCACGATCATGGCGGGGCGGTAACTATGGTTCCTTAGGTCCTAATTGATGGCCCGAAAATTTTTTAGGCGATCCGAGTCCGGCGGCCCGGCCCACTCGGAAGGCGTGGGCAATAACACACAAAAATATGGTAATCGAGCGGAATTCTAGTTTTTTGGCCGAAAAACGAAATAAATGAGGAACAATCATGGCGGGGCGGTGACTATGGTTCCTTAGGTCGTATTTGATGGCCCTTAAAATTTTAGGCGATCGTGGTCCACAGCTCCCGGGACAGTCGGAAGGCGTAAGCTATAGCACACGAAAATATGCAAATCGCGCGTAGTTCTAGTTTTTTGGCCGAAAAATACAAAGCATTTTGAACGATCATGGTGGGGCGGTGAATATGGTACCTTAGGTCATATTTGATTGTCCGAAAAAATTTTAGGCGATCGGGGTCCGCGACTCCCCGGACCACTTGGAAGGCGTGGGTATAGCACACGAAAATATGGGAATCTGGCGTAATTCTAGTTTTTTGGCCGAAAAATGCAAAAAATGAGAAACGATGATGGCGGGCGGTGACTATGGTTCCTTAGGTGGTATTTGATAGTCCGGAAAAATTTTAGGCGATAGGGGTCTGGAGACCCGGGACCACTCGGAAGGCGTAATAAAGAAAAATATGGGATCGCGCGGAATTCTAGTTGTTTGGCCGAAAAACGCAAAAAATGAGGAACGATCATGGCGGGGCGGATACTATGGTTCCTTAGGTCGTATTTGATAGTCTAGAAAAATTTTAGGCGATAGGGGTCCGGAGGTCCCGGGACCACTCGGAAGGTGTGGGCTATAACACACAAAAATATGGGAATCGTGCGAAATTCTAGTTGTTTGGCCGAAAAACGCAAAAAATAAGGAACGATCATGGCGGGGCGGATATTATGGTTCCTTAGGCCGTATTTGATTGCCCGGAAAAATTTTAGGCGATCGGGGTCCGCGGCTCTTGGGACCACTCGGAATGCGTGGGTATAGCACACGAAAATATGGGAATCGGGCGAAATTCAAGGTCTTTTTCAGTAACATGCAAAAAATGTGGAAAGATCTTGGCAGGGCTGCGACTATGGTTCCTTTGGTCTTATTTGATAGTCCGGAATATCAAACACACAAAAATATGGGAATCGCGCGGAATTCTAGTTGTTTGGCCGAAATCGCAAAAATTGAGGAACGATCATGGCGGGGTGGTTACTATGGTTCCTTATGTCATATTTGATGGCCCGGAAAAGTTTTAGGCGATCGGGGTTCGGGGTTCCCGGGACCCCTTGGAAGGCGTGGGCTAAAGCACACGAAAATATGGAAATCGCGCGGAATTCTAGTTTTTTGGCTGAAAAACGCAAAAGACTTGGAACGATCATGGCGGGGCGGTGACTATGGTTCCTTAGGTCGTATTTGATAGTCCGGAAAATTTTTAGGCGATCCGGCTCCGGGGGGCCCGACCCACTCGGAAGGCGTGGGCGATAGCACACAAAAATATGGGAATCGGGCGGAATTCTAGTTTTTTGGCCAAAAAATGCAAAAACGAGGAACGATCATGGCGAGGCGGTGACTATGGTTCCTTAGGTCTTATTTGATAGTCCGGAAAAATATTAGGCGATAGGGGTCCGGAGGTCTCGGGACCACTCGGAAGGCGTGGGCTATAACACACAAAAATATGGGAATCGCGTGAAATTCTAGTTGTTTGGCCGAAAAACGCAAAAAAAGAGGAACGATCATGGCAGGGCGGATACTATGGTTCCTTAGGTCATATTTGGTAGTCAAGAAAAATTTTAGGCGATAGGGGTCGGGAGGTCCCGGGACCACTCGGAAGGCGTGGGCTACACACAAAAATATGGGAATTGCGCGGAATTCTAGTTGTTTGGCCGAAAAATAGAAAAAACTAGGAACGATCATGGCTGGGCAGTGACTATGGTTCCTTAGGTCTTATTTGATAGTCCGTAAAATTTTTAGGCGATAGGGGTCCGGAGACCCGGGACCACTCGGAAGGCGTAGGCTATAACACACAAAAATATGGGATAGCGCAGAATTCTAGTTGTTTGGCCGAAAAATGCAAAAAATGAGGAACGATCATGGCGGGGAGGATACTATGGTTCCTTAGGTCATATTTGATAGTCCGGAAAAATTTTAGGCGATAGGGGTCAGGAGGTCCTGGGACCACTCGGAAGGCGTGGGCTATACACAAAAATATGGAAATTGCGCGAAATTCTAGTTGTTTGGCCGAAAAACGCAAAAAATGAGGAACGATCATGGCGGGGTGGTTACTATCGTTCCTTAGGTCGTATTTGATGGCCCGGAAAATTTTAGGCGATCGGGGTTCGGGGTTCCCGGGACCCCTTGGAAGGCGTGGGCTAAAGCACATGAAAATATGAAAATCGCGCGGAATTCTAGTTTTTTGGCTGAAAAATACAAAAGAGTAGGCACGATCATGGCGGGGCGGTAACTATGGTTCCTTAGGTCCTAATTGATGGCCCGAAATTTTTTTAGGCGATCCGAGTCCGGCGGCCCGGCCCACTCGGAAGGCGTGGGCAATAGCACAAAAAATATGGTAATCGAGCGGAATTCTAGTTTTTTGGCCGATAAACGCAATAAATGAGGAACGATCATGGCGGGGCGGTGACTATGGTTCCTTAGGTCGTATTTGATGGCCCGGAAAATTTTAGGCGATCGTGGTCCACAGCTCCCGGGACAGTCGGAAGGCATAAGCTATAGCACACGAAAATATGCAAATCGCGCGGAGTTCTAGTTTTTTGGCCGAAAAATACAAAGCATTTTAAACGATCATGGTGGGGCGGTGACTATGGTACCTTAGGTCATATTTGATTGTCCGGAAAAATTTTAGGCGATCGGGGTCCGCGACTCCCCGGACCACTTGGAAGGCGTGGGTATAGCACACGAAAATATGGGAATCTGGCGTAATTCTAGTTTTTTGGCCAAAAAATGCAAAAAATGAGAAACGATGATGGCGGGCGGTGACTATGGTTCCTTAGGTGGTATTTGATAGTCCGAAAAAATTTTAGGCGATAGGGGTCTGGAGACCCGGGACCACTCGGAAGGCGTAATAAAGAAAAATATGGGATCGCGCGGAATTCTAGTTGTTTGGCCGAAAAACGCAAAAAATGAGGAACGATCATGGCGGGGCGGATACTATGGTTCCTTAGGTCGTATTTGATAGTCTAGAAAAATTTTAGGCGATAGGGGTCCGGAGGTCCCGGGACCACTCGGAAGGTGTGGGCTATAACACACAAAAATATGGGAATCGTGCGGAATTCTAGTTGTTTGGCCGAAAAACGCAAAAAATAAGGAACGATCATGGCGGGGCGGATATTATGGTTCCTTAGGCCGTATTTGATTGCCCGGAAAAATTTTAGGCGATCGGGGTCCGCGGCTCTTGGGACCACTCGGAATGCGTGGGTATAGCACACGAAAATATGGGAATCGGGCGAAATTCAAGGTCTTTTTCAGTAACATGCAAAAAATGTTGAAAGATCTTGGCAGGGCTGCGACTATTGTTCCTTTGGACTTATTTGATAGTCCGGAATATCAAACACACAAAAATATGGAAATCGCGCGGAATTCTAGTTGTTTGGCCGAAATCGCAAAAATTGAGGAACGATCATGGCGGGGTGGTTACTATGGTTCCTTATGTCATATTTGATGGCCCGGAAAAGTTTTAGGCGATCGGGGTTCGGGGTTCCCGGGACCCCTTGGAAGGCGTGGGCTAAAGCACACGAAAATATGGAAATCGCGCGGAATTCTAGTTTTTTGGCTGAAAAACGCAAAAGACTTGGAACGATCATGGCAGGGCGGTGACTATGGTTCCTTAGGTCGTATTTGATAGTCCGGAAAATTTTTAGGCGATCCGGCTCCGGGGGGCCCGACCCACTCGGAAGGCGTGGGCGATAGCACACAAAAATATGGGAATCGGGCGGAATTCTAGTTTTTTGGCAAAAAAATGCAAAAATGAGGAACGATCATGGCGAGGCGGTGACTATGGTTCCTTAGGTCTTATTTGATAGTCCGGAAAAATATTAGGCGATAGGGGTCCGGAGGTCCCGGGACCACTTGGAAGGCGTGGGCTATAACACACAAAAATATGGGAATCGCGCGGAATTCTAGTTGTTTGGCCGAAAAATGCAAAAAAAGAGGAACGATCATGGCAGGGCGGATACTATGGTTCCTTAGGTCATATTTGGTAGTCCGGAAAAATTTTAGGCGATAGGGGTCAGGAGGTCCCGGGACCACTCGGAAGGCGTGGGCTACACACAAAAATATGGGAATTGCGCGGAATTCTAGTTGTTTGGCCGAAAAATAGAAAAAACTAGGAACGATCATGGCTGGGCGGTGACTATGGTTCCTTAGGTCTTATTTGATAGTCCGTAAAATTTTTAGGCGATAGGGGTATGGAGACCCGGGACCACTCGGAAGGCGTAGGCTATAACACACAAAAATATGGGATAGCGCAGAATTCTAGTTGTTTGGCCGAAAAATGCAAAAAATGAGGAACGATCATGGCGGGGCGGATACTATGGTTCCTTAGGTCGTATTTGATAGTCCGGAAAAATTTTAGGCGATAGGGGTCAGGAGGTCCCGGGACCACTCGGAAGGCGTGGGCTACACACAAAAATATGGGAATTGCGCGGAATTCTAGTTGTTTGGCCGAAAAATGCAAAAAATGAGGAACGATCATGGCAGGGCGGATACTATGGTTCCTTAGGTCATATTTGGTAGTCCGGAAAAATTTTAGGCGATAGGGGTCAAGAGGTCCCGGGACCACTCGGAAGGCGTGGGCTACACACAAAAATATGGGAATTGTGCGGAATTCTAGTTGTTTGGCCGAAAAATAGAAAAAATTAGGAACGATCATGGCTGGGCGGTGACTATGGTTCCTTAGGTCTTATTTGATAGTCCGTAAAATTTTTAGGCGATAGGGGTCTGGAGACCCGGGACCACTCGAAAGGCGTAGGCTATAACACACAAAAATATGGGATAGCGCAGAATTCTAGTTGTTTGGCCGAAAAATGCAAAAAATGAGGAACGATCATGGCGGGGCGGATACTATGGTTCCTTAGGTCGTATTTGATAGTCCGGAAAAATTTTAGGCGATAGGGGTCAGGAGGTCCCGGGACCACTCGGAAGGCGTGGGCTAAACACAAAAATATGGGAATTGCGCGGAATTCTAGTTGTTTGGCCGAAAAACGCAAAAAATGAGGAACGATCATGGCGGGGTGGTTACTATCGTTCCTTAGGTCATATTTGATGGCCCGGAAAATTTTAGGCGATCGGGGTTCGGGGTTCCCGGGATCCCTTGGAAGGCGTGGGCTAAAGCACATGAAAATATGGAAATCGCGCGGAATTCTAGTTTTTTGGCTGAAAAACACAAAAGAGTAGGCACGATCATGGCGGGGCGGTAACTATGGTTCCTTAGGTCCTAATTGATGGCCCGAAAATTTTTTAGGCGATCCGAGTCCGGCGGCCCGGCCCACTCGGAAGGCGTGGGCAATAGCACACAAAAATATGGTAATCGAGCGGAATTCTAGTTTTTTGGCCGAAAAACGCAATAAATAAGGAACGATCATGGCGGGGCGGTGACTATGGTTCCTTAGGTCGTATTTGATGGCCCGGAAAATTTTAGGCGATCGTGGTCCACGGCTCCCGGGACAGTCGGAAGGCGTAAGCTATAGCACACGAAAATATGCAAATCGCGCGGAGTTCTAGTTTTTTGGCCGAAAAATACAAAGCATTTTGAACGATCCTGGTGGGGCGGTGACTATGGTACCTTAGGTCATATTTGATTGTCCGGAAAAATTTAAGGCGATCGGGGTCCGCGACTCCCCGGACCACTTGGAAGGCGTGGGTATAGCACACGAAAATATGGGAATCTGGCGTAATTCTAGTTTTTTGGCCGAAAAATGCAAAAAATGAGAAACGATGATGGCGGGAGGTGACTATGGTTCCTTAGGTTGTATTTGATAGTCCGGAAAAATTTTAGGCGATAGGGGTCTGGAGACCCGGGACCACTCGGAAGGCGTAATAAACAAAAATATGGGATCGCGCGGAATTCTAGTTGTTTGGCCGAAAAACGCAAAAAATGAGGAACGATCATGGCGGGGCGGATACTATGGTTCCTTAGGTCGTATTTGATAGTCTAGAAAAATTTTAGGCGATAGGGGTCCGGAGGTCCCGGGACCACTCGGAAGGTGTGGGCTATAACACACAAAAATATGGGAATCGTGCGGAATTCTAGTTGTTTGGCCGAAAAACGCAAAAAATAAGGAACGATCATGGCAGGGCGGATATTATGGTTCCTTAGGCCGTATTTGATTGCCCGGAAAAATTTTAGCCGATCGGGGTCCGCGGCTCTTGGGACCACTCGGAATGCGTGGGTGTAGCACACGAAAATATGGGAATCGGGCGAAATTCAAGGTCTTTTTCAGTAACATGCAAAAAATGTGGAAAGATCTTGGCAGGGCTGTGACTATGGTTCCTTTGGTCTTATTTGATAGTCCGGAAACATTTTAGGCGATAGGGGTCAGGAGGTCCCTGGACCACTCGGAAGGCGTGGGCTATAACACACAAAAATATGGGAATCGCGCGGAATTCTAGTTGTTTGGCCGAAATCGCAAAAATTGAGGAACGACCGTGGCGGGGTGGTTACTATGGTTCCTTATGTCATATTTGATGGCCCGGAAAAGTTTTAGGCGATCGGGGTTCGGGGTTCCCGGGACCCCTTGGAAGGCGTGGGCTAAAGCACACGAAAATATGGAAATCGCGCGGAATTCTAGTTTTTTGGCTGAAAAACGCAAAAGACTTGGAACGATCATGGCGGGGCGGTGACTATGGTTCCTTAGGTCGTATTTGATAGTCCGGAAAATTTTTAGGCGATCCGGCTCCGGGGGCCCGACCCACTCGGAAGGCGTGGGCGATAGCACACAAAAATATGGGAATCGGGCGGAATTCTAGTTTTTTGGCCAAAAAATGCAAAAACGAGGAACGATCATGGCGAGGCGGTGACTATGGTTCCTTAGGTCTTATTTGATAGTCCGGAAAAATATTAGGCGATAGGGGTCCAGAGGTCCCGGGACCACTCGGAAGGCGTGGGCTATAACACACAAAAATATGGGAATCGTGCGGAATTCTAGTTGTTTGGCCGAAAAATGCAAAAAAAGAGGAACGATCATGGCGGGGCGGATACTATGGTTCCTTAGGTCATATTTGGTAGTCCGGAAAAATTTTAGGTGATAGGGGTCAAGAGGTCCCGGGACCACTCGGAAGGCGTGGGCTACACACAAAAATATGGGAATTGCGCGGAATTCTAGTTGTTTGGCCGAAAAACAGAAAAAACTAGGAACGATCATGGCTGGGCAGTGACTATGGTTCCTTAGGTCTTATTGATAGTCCGTAAAATTTTTAGGCGATAGGGGTCCGGAGACCCGGGACCACTCGGAAGGCGTAGGCTATAACACACAAAAATATGGGATAGCGCAGAATTCTAGTTGTTTGGCCGAAAAATGCAAAAAATGAGGAACGATCATGGCGGGGAGGATACTATGGTTCCTTAGGTCATATTTGATAGTCCGGAAAAATTTTAGGCGATAGGGGTCAGGAGGTCCCGGGACCACTCGGAAGGCGTGGGCTATACACAAAAATATGGAAATTGCGCGAAATTCTAGTTGTTTGGCCGAAAAACGCAAAAAATGAGGAACGATCATGGCGGGGTGGTTACTATCGTTCCTTAGGTCGTATTTGATGGCCCGGAAAATTTTAGGCGATCGGGGTTCGGGGTTCCCGGGACCCCTTGGAAGGCGTGGGCTAAAGCACATGAAAATATGAAAATCGCGCGGAATTCTAGTTTTTTGGCTGAAAAATACAAAAGAGTAGGCACGATCATGGAGGGGCGGTAACTATGGTTCCTTAGGTCCTAATTGATGGCCCGAAAATTTTTTAGGCGATCCGAGTCCGGCGGCCCAGCCCACTCGGAAGGCGTGGGCAATAGCACAAAAAAATATGGTAATCGAGCGGAATTCTAGTTTTTTGGCCGATAAACGCAATAAATGAGGAACGATCATGGCGGGGCGGTGACTATGGTTCCTTAGGTCGTATTTGATGGCCCGGAAAGTTTTAGGCGATCGTGGTCCACAGCTCCCGGGACAGTCGGAAGGCGTAAGCTATAGCACACGAAAATATGCAAATCGCGCGGAGTTCTAGTTTTTTGGCCGAAAAATACAAAGCATTTTAAACGATCATGGTGGGGCGGTGACTATGGTACCTTAGGTCATATTTGATTGTCCGGAAAAATTTTAGGCGATCGGGGTCCGCGACTCCCCGGACCACTTGGAAGGCGTGGGTATAGCACACGAAAATATGGGAATCTGGCGTAATTCTAGTTTTTTGGCCGAAAAATGCAAAAAATGAGAAACGATGATGGCGGGCGGTGACTATGGTTCCTTAGGTGGTATTTGATAGTCCGAAAAAATTTTAGGCGATAGGGGTCTGGAGACCCGGGACCACTCGGAAGGCGTAATAAAGAAAAATATGGGATCGCGCGGAATTCTAGTTGTTTGGCCGAAAAACGCAAAAAATGAGGAACGATCATGGCGGGGCGGATACTATGGTTCCTTAGGTCGTATTTGATAGTCTAGAAAAATTTTAGGCGATAGGGGTCCGGAGGTCCCGGGACCACTCGGAAGGTGTGGGCTATAACACACAAAAATATGGGAATCGTGCGGAATTCTAGTTGTTTGGCCAAAAAATGCAAAAAAGAGGAACGATCATGGCGGGGCGGATACTATGGTTCCTTAGGTCATATTTGGTAGTCCGGAAAAATTTTAGGTGATAGGGGTCAAGAGGTCCCGGGACCACTCGGAAGGCGTGGGCTACACACAAAAATATGGGAATTGCGCGGAATTCTAGTTGTTTGGCCGAAAAACAGAAAAAACTAGGAACGATCATGGCTGGGCAGTGACTATGGTTCCATAGGTCTTATTGATAGTCCGTAAAATTTTTAGGCGATAGGGGTCCGGAGACCCGGGACCACTCGGAAGGCGTAGGCTATAACACACAAAAATATGGGATAGCGCAGAATTCTAGTTGTTTGGCCGAAAAATGCAAAAAATGAGGAACGATCATGGCGGGGAGGATACTATGGTTCCTTAGGTCATATTTGATAGTCCGGAAAAATTTTAGGCGATAGGGGTCAGGAGGTCCCGGGACCACTCGGAAGGCGTGGGCTATAACACACAAAAATATGGGAATCGTGCGGAATTCTAGTTGTTTGGCCGAAAAATGCAAAAAAAGAGGAACGATCATGGCGGGGCGGATACTATGGTTCCTTAGGTCATATTTGGTAGTCCGGAAAAAATTTAGGTGATAGGGGTCAAGAGGTCCCGGGACCACTCGGAAGGCGTGGGCTACACACAAAAATATGGGAATTGCGCGGAATTCTAGTTGTTTGGCCGAAAAACAGAAAAAACTAGCAACGATCATGGCTGGGCAGTGACTATGGTTCCTTAGGTCTTATTGATAGTCCGTAAAATTTTTAGGCGATAGGGGTCCGGAGACCCGGGACCACTCGGAAGGCGTAGGCTATAACACACAAAAATATGGGATAGCGCAGAATTCTAGTTGTTTGGCCGAAAAATGCAAAAAATGAGGAACGATCATGGCGGGGAGGATACTATGGTTCCTTAGGTCATATTTGATAGTCCGGAAAAATTTTAGGCGATAGGGGTCAGGAGGTCCCGGACCCCTTGGAAGGCGTGGGCTAAAGCACATGAAAATATGGAAATCGCGCGGAATTCTAGTTTTTTGGCTGAAAAACACAAAAGAGTAGGCACGATCATGGCGGGGCGGTAACTATGGTTCCTTAGGTCCTAATTGATGGCCCGAAAATTTTTTAGGCGATCCGAGTCCGGCGGCCCGGCCCACTCGGAAGGCATGGGCAATAACACACAAAAATATGGTAATCGAGCGGAATTCTAGTTTTTTGGCCGAAAAACGCAATAAATGAGGAACGATCATGGCGGGGCGGTGACTATGGTTCCTTAGGTCGTATTTGATGGCCCGGAAAATTTTAGGCGATCGTGGTCCACGGCTCCCGGGACAGTCGGAAGGTGTAAGCTATAGCACACGAAAATATGCAAATCGCGCAGAGTTCTAGTTTTTTGGCCGAAAAATACAAAGCATTTTGAACGATCATGGTGGGGCGGTGACTATGGTACCTTAGGTCATATTTGATTGTCCGGAAAAATTTTAGGCGATCGGGGTCCGCGACTCCCCGGACCACTTGGAAGGCGTGGGTATAGCACACGAAAATATGGGAATCTGGCGTAATTCTAGTTTTTTGGCCGAAAAATGCAAAAAATGAGAAACGATGATGGCGGGCGGTGACTATGGTTCCTTAGGTGGTATTTGATAGTCCGGAAAAATTTTAGGCGATAGGGGTCTGGAGACCCGGGACCACTCGGAAGGCATAATAAAAAAAAATATGGGATCGCACGGAATTCTAGTTGTTTGGCCAAAAAACGCAAAAAATGAGGAACGATCATGGCGGGGCGGATACTATGGTTCCTTAGGTCGTATTTGATAGTCTAGAAAAATTTTAGGCGATAGGGGTCCGGAGGTCCCGGGACCACTCGGAAGGTGTGGGCTATAACACACAAAAATATGGGAATCGTGCGGAATTCTAGTTGTTTGGCCGAAAAACGCAAAAAATAAGGAACGATCATGGCGGGGCGGATATTATGGTTCCTTAGGCCGTATTTGATTGCCCGGAAAAATTTTAGCCGATCGGGGTCCGCGGCTCTTTGGACCACTCGGAATGCGTGGGTATAGCACACGAAAATATGGGAATCGGGCGAAATTCAAGGTCTTTTTCAGTAACATGCAAAAAATGTGGAAAGATCTTGGCAGGGCTGTGACTATGGTTCCTTTGGTCTTATTTGATAGTCCGGAAACATTTTAGGCGATAGGGGTCAGGAGGTCCCGGGACCACTCGGAAGGCGTGGGCTATAACACACAAAAATATGGGAATCGCGCGGAATTCTAGTTGTTTGGCCGAAATCGCAAAAATTGAGGAACGATCATGGCGGGGTGGTTACTATGGTTCCTTATGTCATATTTGATGGCCCGGAAAAGTTTTAGGCGATCGGGGTTCGGGGTTCCCGGGACCCCTTGGAAGGCGTGGGCTAAAGCACACGAAAATATGGAAATCGCGCGGAATTCTAGTTTTTTGGCTGAAAAACGCAAAAGACTTTAGGAACGATCATGGCGGGGCGGTGACTATGGTTCCTTAGGTCGTATTTGATAGTCCGAAAAATTTTTAGGCGATCCGGCTCCGGGGGGCCCGACCCACTCGGAAGGCGTGGGCGATAGCACACAAAAATATGGGAATCGGGCGGAATTCTAGTTTTTTGGCCAAAAAATGCAAAAACGAGGAACGATCATGGCGAGGCGGTGACTATGGTTCCTTAGGTCTTATTTGATAGTCCGGAAAAATATTAGGCGATAGGGGTCCAGAGGTCCCGGGACCACTCGGAAGGCGTGGGCTATAACACACAAAAATATGGGAATCGCGCGGAATTCTAGTTGTTTGGCCGAAAAATGCAAAAAAAGAGGAACGATCATGGCGGGGCGGATACTATGGTTCCTTAGGTCATATTTGGTAGTCCGGAAAAATTTTAGGCGATAGGGGTCAGGAGGTCCCGGGACCACTCGGAAGGCGTGGGCTACACACAAAAATATGGGAATTGCGCGGAATTCTAGTTGTTTGGCCGAAAAATAGAAAAAACTAGGAACGATCATGGCTGGGCGGTGACTATGGTTCCTTAGGTCTTATTTGATAGTCCGTAAAATTTTTAGGCGATAGGGGTCTGGAGACCCGGGACCACTCGGAAGGCGTAGGCTATAACACACAAAAATATGGGATAGCGCAGAATTCTAGTTGTTTGGCCGAAAAATGCAAAAAATGAGGAACGATCATGGCGGGGCGGATACTATGGTTCCTTAGGTCGTATTTGATAGTCCGGAAAAATTTTAGGCGATAGGGGTCAGGAGGTCCCGGGACCACTCGGAAGGCGTGGGCTACACACAAAAATATGGGAATTGCGCGGAATTCTAGTTGTTTGGCCGAAAAAAGCAAAAAATGAGGAACGATCATGGCGGGGTGGTTACTATCGTTCCTTAGGTCATATTTGATGGCCTAGAAAATTTTAGGCGATCGGGGTTCGGGGTTCCCGGGACCCCTTGGAAGGCGTGGGCTAAAGCACATGAAAATATGGAAATCACGCGGAATTCTAGTTTTTTGGCTGAAAAACACAAAAGAGTAGGCACGATCATGGCGGGGCGGTAACTATGGTTCCTTAGGTCCTAATTGATGGCCCGAAAATTTTTTAGGCGATCCGAGTCCGGCGGCCTGGCCCACTCGGAAGGCGTGGGCAATAGCACAAAAAAATATGGTAATCGAGCGGAATTCTAGTTTTTTGGCCGAAAAACGCAATAAATGAGGAACGATCATGGCGGGGCGGTGACTATGGTTCCTTAGGTCGTATTTGATGGCCCGAAAAATTTTAGGCGATCGTGGTCCACGACTCCCGGGACAGTCGGAAGGCGTAAGCTATAGCACACGAAAATATGCAAATCGCGCGGAGTTCTAGTTTTTTGGCCGAAAAATACAAAGCATTTTGAACGATCATGGTGGGGCGGTGACTATGGTACCTTAGGTCATATTTGATTGTCCGGAAAAATTTTAGGCGATCGGGGTCCGCGACTCCCCGGACCACTTGGAAGGCGTGGGTATAGCACACGAAAATATGGGAATCTGGCGTAATTCTAGTTTTTTGGCCGAAAAATGCAAAAAATGAGAAACGATGATGGCGGGCGGTGACTATGGTTCCTTAGGTGGTATTTGATAGTCCGGAAAAATTTTAGGCGATAGGGGTCTGGAGACCCGGGACCACTCGGAAGGCGTAATAAACAAAAATATGGGATCGCGCGGAATTATAGTTGTTTGGCCGAAAAATGCAAAAAATGAGGAACGATCATGGCGGGGCGGATACTATGGTTCCTTAGGTCGTATTTGATAGTCTAGAAAAATTTTAGGCGATAGGGGTCCGGAGGTCCCGGGACCACTTGGAAGGTGTGGGCTATAACACACAAAAATATGGGAATCGTGCGGAATTCTAGTTGTTTGGCCGAAAAACGCAAAAAATAAGGAACGATCATGGCAGGGCGGATATTATGGTTCCTTAGGCCGTATTTGATTGCCCGGAAAAATTTTAGCCGATCGGGGTCCGCGGCTCTTGGGACCACTCGGAATGCGTGGGTATAGCACACGAAAATATGGGAATCGGGCGAAATTCAAGGTCTTTTTCAGTAACATGCAAAAAATGTGGAAAGATCTTGGCAGGGCTGTGACTATGGTTCCTTTGGTATTATTTGATAGTCCGGAAACATTTTAGGCGATAGGGGTCAGGAGGTCCCGGGACCACTCGGAAGGCGTGGGCTATAACACACAAAAATATGGGAATCGCGCGGAATTCTAGTTGTTTGGCCGAAATCGCAAAAATTGAGGAACGATCATGGCGGGGTGGTTACTATGATTCCTTATGTCGTATTTGATGGCCCAGAAAATTTTTAGGCGATCGGGGTTCGGGGTTCTCGGGACACCTTGGAAGGCGTGGGCTAAAGCACACGAAAATATGGAAATCGCGCGGAATTTTAGTTTTTTGGCTGAAAAACGCAAAAGACTAGGAATGATCATGGCGGGGCGGTGACTATGGTTCCTTAGGTCATATTTGATAGTCCGGAAAATTTTTAGGCGATCCGGCTCCGGGGGGCCCGACCCACTCGGAAGGCGTGGGCGATAGCACACAAAAATATGGGAATCGGGCGGAATTCTAGTTTTTTGGCCAAAAAATGCAAAAAATAAGGAACGATTATGGCGAGGTGGTGACTATGGTTCCTTAGGTCCTAATTGATGGCCCGAAAATTTTTTAGGCGATCCGAGTCCGGCGGCCCGGCCCACTCGGAAGGCGTGGGCAATAGCACAAGAAAATTTGGTAATCGAGCGGAATTCTAGTTTTTTGGCCGAAAAATGCAATAAATGAGGAACGATCATGGCTGGGCGGTGACTATGGTTCCTTAGGTCGTATTTGATGGCCCGGAAAATTTTAGGCGATCGGGGTCCACGGCTCCCGGGACCACTCGGAAGGCGTAAGCTATAGCACACTAAAATATGCAAATCGCGCGGAGTTCTAGTTTTTTGGCCGAAACATGCAAAGCATTTGGAACAATCATGGTGGGGTGGTGACTATGGTACCTTAGGTCGTATTTGATAGTCCGGAAAAATTTTAGGCGATCGGGGTCCGCGGCTCTCCGGACCACTTGGAAGGCGTGGGTCTATCACGAAAATATGGGAATCGGGCGTAATTCTAGTTTTTTGGCCGAAAAATGCAAAAAATTAGAAATGATGATGGCGGGGCGGTTACTATGGTTCGTTAGGTCGTATTTGATGGCCCAGAAAAATTTTAGGCGATCGGGGTCCGGGGGTCCCGGAACCACTTGGAAGGGTGGGCAATAGCACACAAAAATATTGTAATCGGGCGGAATTCTAGTTTTTTGGCCGAAAAATGCAACAAATGAGGAATGATCATGGCTGGGCGGTGACTATGGTTCCTTAGGTCATATTTGATAGTCCGGAAAAGTTTTAGGCGATAGGGGTCCGGAGTTCCCGGGTTCACTTGGAAGGCGTGGGCTATAGGTCACGAAAATATGGGAATCGCATGGAATTCTAGTTTTTTGGCCGAAAAATGGAAAAAAATTAGGAACGATCATGGCTGGGCGGTGACTATGGTTCCTTAGGTCTTATTTGATAGTCCGGAAAACTTTTAGGCGATAGGGGTACGGAGACCCGGGACCACTCGGAAGGCGTGGGCTATAACACACAAAAATATGGGATAGCACGGAATTCTAGTTGTTTGGCCGAAAAACGCAAAAAATGAGGAACGATCATGGCGGGGCGGATACTATGGTTCCTTAGGTCGTATTTGATAGTCCGGAAAAATTTTAGGCGATAGGGGTCCGGAGGTCCCAGGACCACTCGGAAGGTGTGGGCTATAACACACAAAAATATAGGAATCGCGCGGAATTCTAGTTGTTTTGCCGAAAAATGCAAAAAATAAGGAACGATCATGGCTGGGCGGATACTATGGTTCCTTAGGTCGTATTTGATTGCCCGGACAATTTTTAGGCGATCGGGGTCCGCGGCTCTTGGGACCACTCGGAATGCGTGGGTATAATACACGAAAATATGGGAATCGGGCGAAATTCTAGGTCTTTTTCAGTAACATGCAAAAAATGTGGAAAGATCTTGGCAGGGCGGTGACTATGGTTCCTTTAGTCTTATTTGATAGTCCGGAAAAATATTAGGCGATAGGGGTCCGGAGGTCCCGGGACCACTCGGAAGGCGTGGGCTATATAACACACAAAAATATGGGAATCGCGCGGAATTCTAGTTGTTTGGCCGGAAAACGCAAAAAATGAGGAATGATCATGGCGGGGCGGATACTATGGTTCCTTAGGTCGTATTTGATAGTCTGGAAAAATTTTAGGCGATAGGGGTCAGGAGGTCCCGGGACCACTCGGAAGGCGTGGGCTATAACACACAAAAATATGGGAATTGCGCGGAATTCTAGTTGTTTGGCCGAAAAACACAATAATTGAGGAACGATCATGGCGGGGTGGTTACTATGGTTCCTTATGTCGTATTTCATGGCCCGGAAAATTTTTAGGCGATCGGGGTTCGGGGTTCCCGGGACACCTTGGAAGGCGTGGGCTAAAGCACACGAAAATATGGAAATCGCGCGGAATTTTAGTTTTTTGGCTGAAAAATGCAAAAGACTAGGAATGATCATGGCGGGGTGGTGACTATGGTTCCTTAGGTCGTATTTGATAGTCCAGAAAATTTTTAGGCGATCCGGCTCCGGGGCGCCCGACCCACTCGGAAGGCGTGGGCGATAGCACACAAAAATATGGGAATCAGGCGGAATTCTAGTTTTTTGCCAAAAAATGCAAAAAATAAGGAACGATCATGGCGAGGCGGTGACTATGGTTCCTTAGGTCCTAATTGATGGCCCGAAAATTTTTTAGGTGATCCGAGTCTGGCGGCCCGGCCCACTCGGAAGGCGTGAGCAATAGCACACAAAAATATGGTAATCGAGGGGAATTCTAGTTTTTTGGCCGAAAAACGCAATAAATGAGGAACGATCATGGCTGGGCGGTGACAATGGTTCCTTAGGTCGTATTTGATGGCCCGGAAAATTTTAGGCGATCGGGGTCCACGGCTCCCGGGACCACTCGGAAGGCGTAAGCTATAGCACACTAAAATATGCAAATCGCGCGGAGTTTTAGTTTTTTGGCCGAAAAATGCAAAGCCTTTGGAACAATTATGGTGGGGCGGTGACTATGGTACCTTAGGTCGTATTTGATAGTCCGGAAAAATTTTAGGCGATCGGGGTCCGCGGCTCTCCGGACCACTTGGAAGGCGTGGGTATAGCACACGAAAATATGAAAATCGGGCGTAATTCTAGTTTTTTGGCCGAAAAATGCAAAAAATGAGAAACGATGATGGCGGGGCGGTTACTATGGTTCCTTAGGTCGTATTTGACGGCCCAGAAAAATTTTAGGCGATCGGGGTCCGGGGGTCCCGGAACCACTTGGAAGGGTGGGCAATAGCACACAAAAATATTGTAATCGGGCGAAATTCTAGGTCTTTTTTAGTAACATGCAAAAAATGTGGAAAGATCTTGGCAGGGCGGTGACTATGGTTCCTTTGGTCTTATTTGATAGTCCGGAAAAATATTAGGCGATAGGGGTCCGGAGGTCCCGGGACCACTCGGAAGGCGTGGGCTATATAACACACAAAAATATGGGAATCGCGCGGAATTCTAGTTGTTTGGCCGGAAAACGCAAAAAATGAGGAATGATCATGGCGGGGCGGATACTATGGTTCCTTAGGTCGTATTTGATAGTCTGGAAAAATTTTAGGCGATAGGGGTCAGGAGGTCCCGGGACCACTCGGAAGGCGTGGGCTATAACACACAAAAATATGGGAATCGCGCGGAATTCTAGTTGTTTGGCCGAAAAACACAAAAATTGAGGAACGATCATGGCGGGGTGGTTACTATGGTTCCTTATGTCGTATTTCATGGCCCGGAAAATTTTTAGGCTATCAGGGTTCGGGGTTCCCGGGACCCCTTGGAAGGCGCGGGCTAAAGCACACGAAAATATGAAAATCGCGCGGAATTCTAGTTTTTTGGCAGAAAAAATGCAAAAGACTAGGAAAGATAATGGCGGGGCGGTGAATATGGTTCCTTAGATTGTATTTGATAGTCCAGAAAATTTTTAGGAGATCCGGCTCCGGGGGGCCCGACCCACTAGGAAGGCGTGGGCGATAGCACAAAAAAATATGGGAATCCGGCGGAATTCTAGTTTTTTGTCCAAAAAATGCAAAAATGAGGAACGACCATGGCGAGGCGGTGACTATGGTTCCTTAGGTCCTAATTGATGGGCCGATAATTTTTTAGGCGATCCGAGTCCGGCGGCCCAGCCCACTCGGAAGGCGTGGGCAATAGCACACAAAAATATGGTAATCGAGCGGAATTCTAGTTTTTTGGCTGAAAAACGCAATAAATGAGGAACGATCATGGCTGGGCGGTGACTATGGTACCTTAGGTCGTATTTGATGGCCCGGAAAATTTTAGGCGATCGGGGTCCACGGCTCCCGGGACCACTCGGAAGGCGTAAGCTATAGCACACTAAAATATGCAAATCGCGCGGAGTTCTAGTTTTTTGGCCGAAAAATGCAAAGCATTTTGAATGATCATGGTAGGGCGGATACTATGGTTCCTTAGGTCGTATTTGATAGTCCGGAAAAATTTTAGGCGATAGGGGTCAGGAGGTCCCGGGACCACTTGGAAGGCGTGGGCTATAACACACAAAAATATGGGAATCAGGCGTAATTCTAGTTTTTTGGCCGAAAAATGCAAAAAATGAGAAACGATGATGGCGGGGCGGTTACTATGGTTCCTTAGGTCGTATTTGATGGCCCGGAAAAATTTTAGGCGATCGGGGTCCGGTGGTCCCGGAACCACTTGGAAGGGTGGGCAATAGCACACAAAAATATTGTAATCGGGCGGAATTCTAGTTTTTTGGCCGAAAAACGCAACAAATGAGGAATGATCATGGCTGGACGGTGACTATGGTTCCTTAGGTCGTATTTGATAGTCCAGAAAAATTTTGCGCGATAGGGGTCCGGAGTTCCCGGGTTCACTTGGAAGGCGTGGTCTATAGGACACGAAAATATGGGAATCGCGCGGAATTCTAGTTTTTTGGCCGAAAAACGGAAAAAACTAGGAACGATCATGGCTGGGCGGTGACTATGGTTCCTTTGGTCTTATTTGATAGTCCGGAAAAATATTAGGCGATAGGGGTCCGGAGGTCCCGGGACCACTCGTAAGGCGTGGGCTATAACACACAAAAATATGGGAATCGCGCGGAATTCTAGTTGTTTGGCCGAAAAACGCAAAAAAGGAGGAGCGATCGTGGCGGGGCGGATACTATGGTTCCTTAGGTCGTATTTGATTTCCCGGAAAAATTTTAGGCGATCGGGGTACGCGGCTCTTGGGACCACTCGGAATGCGTGGGTATAGCACACGAAAATATGGGAATCGGGCGAAATTCTAGGTCTTTTTTTGTAACATGCAAAAAATGTGGAAAGATCTTGGCAGGGCGGTGACTATGGTTCCTTTGGTCTTATTTGATAGTCCGGAAAAATATTAGGTGATAGGGGTCCGGAGGTCCCGGGACCACTCGGAAGGCGTGGGCTATAACACACAAAAATATGGGAATTGCGCGGAATTGTAGTTGTTTGGCTAAAAAACGCACAAAATGAGGAACGATCATGGCGGGGCGGATACTATGGTCCATTAGGTCGTATTTGATAGTCCGGAAAATTTTAGGCGATAGGGGTCAGGAGGTCCCGGGACCACTCGGAAGGCGTGGGCTATAACATACAAAAATAAGGGAATCGCGCGGAATTCTAGTTGTTTGGCCGAAAAACACAAAAATTGAGGAACGATCATGGCGGGGTGGTTACTATGGTTCCTTAAGTCGTATTTCATGGCCCGGAAAATTTTTAGTCTATCAGGGTTCGGGGTTCCCGGGACCCCTTGGAAGGCGCGGGCTAAAGCACACGAAAATATGGAAATCGCGCGGAATTCTAGTTTTTTGGCAGAAAAAATGCAAAAGACTAGGAACGATCATGGCGGGGCGGTGACTATGGTTCCTTAGATTGTATTTGATAGTCCGGAAAATTTTTAGGCGATCCGGCTCTGGGGGGCCCGACCCACTAGGAAGGCATGGGCGATAGCACACAAAAATATGGGAATCCGGCGGAATTCTAGTTTTTTGTCCAAAAAATACAAAAATGAGGAACGATCATGGCGAGGCGGTGACTATGGTTCCTTAGGTCCTAATTGATGGCCCGATAATTTTTTAGGCGATCCAAGTCCGGCGGCCCGGCCCACTCGGAAGGCGTGGGCAATAGCACACAAAAATATGGTAATCAAGCGGAATTCTAGTTTTTTGGCCGAAAAATGCAATAAATGAGGAACGATCATGGCTGGGCGGTGACTATGGTACCTTAGGTCGTATTTGATGGCCCGAAAATTTTTAGGCGATCGGGGTCCACGGCTCCCGGGACCACTCGGAAGGCGTAAGCTATAGCACACTAAAATATGCAAATCGCGCGGAGTTCTAGTTTTTTTTGCCGAAAAATGCAAAGCATTTGGAATGATCGTGGTGGGGCGGATACTATGGTTCCTTAGGTCGTATTTGATAGTCCGGAAAAATTTTAGGCGATAGGGGTCAGGAGGTCCCGGGACCACTTGGAAGGCATGGGCTATAACACACAAAAATATGGGAATCGGGCGTAATTCTAGTTTTTTGGCCGAAAAATGCAAAAAATGAGAAACGATGATGGCGGGGCGGTTACTATGGTTCCTTAGGTCGTATTTGATGGCCCGGAAAAATTTTAGGCGATCAGGGTCCGGTGGTCCCGGAACCACTTGGAAGGGTGGGCAATAGCACACAAAAATATTGTAATCGGGCGGAATTCTAGTTTTTTGGCCGAAAAATGCAACAAATGAGGAATGATCATGGCTGCACGGTGACTATGGTTCCTTAGGTCGTATTTGATAGTCCAGAAAAATTTTACGCGATAGGGGTCCGGAGATCCCGGGTTCACTTGGAAGGCGTGGTCTATAGGACACGAAAATATGGGAATCGCGCGGAATTCTAGTTTTTTGGCCGAAAAACAGAAAAAACTAGGAACGATCATGGCTGGGCGGTGACTATGGTTCCTTTGGTCTTATTTGATAGTCCGGAAAAATATTAGGCGATAGGGGTCCGGAGGTCCCGGGACCACTCGTAAGGCGTGGGCTATAACACACAAAAATATGGGAATCGCGCGGAATTCTAGTTGTTTGGCCGAAAAACGCAAAAAAGGAGGAACGATCATGGCGGGGCGGATACTATGGTTCCTTAGGTCGTATTTGATTTCCCGGAAAAATTTTAGGCGATCGGGGTCCGCGGCTCTTGGGACCACTCGGAATGCGTGGGTATAGCACACGAAAATATGGGAATCGGGCGAAATTGTAGTTGTTTGGCCAAAAAACGCACAAAATGAGGAACGATCATGGCGGGGCGGATACTATGGTTCCTTAGGTCGTATTTGATAGTCCGGAAAATTTTAGGCGATAGGGGTCAGGAGGTCCCGGGACCACTCGGAAGGCGTGGGCTATAACACACAAAAATAAGGGAATCGCGTGGAATTCTAGTTGTTTGGCCGAAAAACACAAAAATTGAGGAACGATCATGGCGGGGTGGTTACTATGGTTCCTTATGTCGTATTTCATGGCCCGGAAAATTTTTAGGCTATCAGGGTTCGGGGTTCCCGGGACCCCTTGGAAGGCGCGGGCTAAAGCACACGAAAATATGGAAATCGCGCGGAATTCTAGTTTTTTGGCAGAAAAACGCAAAAAAGGAGGAACGATCGTGGCGGGGCGGATACTATGGTTCCTTAGGTCGTATTTGCAAAAGACTAGGAACGATCATGGCGGGGCGGTGACTATGGTTCCTTAGATTGTATTTGATAGTCCGGAAAATTTTTAGGCGATCCGGCTCCGGGTGGCCCGACCCACTAGGAAGGCGTGGGCGATAGCACACAAAAATATGGGAATCCGGCGGAATTCTAGTTTTTTGTCCAAAAAATGCAAAAATGAGGAACGATCATGGCGAGGCGGTAACTATGGTTCCTTAGGTCCTAATTGATGGCCCGATAATTTTTTAGGCGATCCGAGTCCGGCGGCCCTACCCACTCGGAAGGCGTGGGCAATAGCACACAAAAATATGGTAATCGAGCGGAATTCTAGTTTTTTGGCCGAAAAACGCAATAAATGAGGAACGATCATGGCTGGGCGGTGACAATGGTACCTTAGGTCGTATTTGATGGCCCGGAAAATTTTAGGCAATCGGGATCCACGGCTCCCGGGACCACTCGGAAGGCATAAGCTATAGCACACTAAAATATGCAAATCGCGCGGAGTTCAAGTTTTTTGGCCGAAAAATGCAAAGCATTTTGAATGATCATGGTGGGGCGGATACTATGGTTCCTTAGGTCGTATTTGATAGTCCGGAAAAATTTTAGGCGATAGGGGTCAGGAGGTCCCGCGACCACTTGGAAGGCGTGGGCTATAACACACAAAAATATGGGAATCGGGCGTAATTCTAGTTTTTTGGCCGAAAAATGCAAAAAATGAGAAACGATGATGGCGGGGCGGTTACTATGGTTCCTTAGGTCGTATTTGATGGCCCGTAAAAATTTTAGGCGATCGGGGTCCGGTGGTCCCGGAACCACTTGGAAGGGTGGGCAATAACACACAAAAATATTGTAATCGGGCGGAATTCTAGTTTTTTGGCCGAAAAACGCAACAAATGAGGAATGATCATGGCTGGACGGTGACTATGGTTCCTTAGGTCGTATTTGATAGTCCAGAAAAATTTTACGCGATAGGGGTCCGGAGTTCCCGGGTTCACTTGGAAGGCGTAGTCTATAGGACACGAAAATATGGGAATCGCGCGGAATTCTAGTTTTTTGGCCGAAAAATGGAAAAAACTAGGAACGATCATGGCTGGGCGGTGACTATGGTTCCTTTGGTCTTATTTGATAGTCTTGAAAAATATTAGGCGATAGGGGTTCGGAGGTCCCGGGACCACTCGTAAGGCGTGGGTATAACACACAAAAATATGGGAATCGCGCGGAATTCTAGTTGTTTGGCCGAAAAACGCAAAAAAGGAGGAACGATCGTGGCGGGGCGGATACTATGGTTCCTTAGGTCGTATTTGATTTCCCGGAAAAATTTTAGGCGATCGGGGTCCGCGGCTCTTGGGACCACTCGGAATGCGTGGGTATAGCACACGAAAATATGGGAATCGTGCGAAATTCTAGGTCTTTTTTAGTAACATGCAAAAAATGTGGAAAGATCTTGGCAGGGCGGTAACTATGGTTCCTTTGGTCTTATTTGATAGTCCGGAAAAATATTAGGCGATAGGGGTCCGGAGGTCCCGGGACCACTCGGAAGGCATACCCGCGCCTTCCAAGGGGTCCGGGGAGCCGCGGACTCCGATCGCCTAATATTTTTCCGGACTATCAAATACGACCTAAGGTACCATAGTCACCGCCCCACCATGATCGTTCCAAATGCTTTGCATTTTTCGGCCAAAAAACTAGAACTCCGCGGGATTTGCATATTTTAGTGTGCTATATAGCTTAAAATTTTTGGGCCCCCCGGAGCCGGATTGCCTAAAAATATTCCAAACTCTCTAATACGACCTAAGGAACCATAGTCACCGCCTCGCCATGATCGTTTCTAGTCTTTTGCGTTTTTCAGCCAAAAAACTAAAATTCCGCGCGATTTCCATATTTTCGTGTGCTTTAGCCCACGCCTTCCAAGGGGTCCCGGGAACCCCGAACCCCGATCGCCTAAAAAAATTTCGAGCCATCAAATACGACCTAAGGAACCATAGTAACCACCCCGCCATGATCGTTCCTCATTTTTTGCATTTTTCGGCCAAACAACTAGAATTCCGCTCGATTCCCATATTTTTGTGTGTTATAGCCCACGCCTTCCGAGTGGTCCCGGGACCTCCGGACCCCTATCGCCTAATATTTTTCCGGACTATCAAATAAGACCAAAGGAACCATAGTCACCGCCCTACCAAGATCTTTCCACATTTTTTGCATGTTACTGAAAAAGACCTAGAATTTCGCCCGATTCCCATATTTTCGTGTGCTATACCCACGCATTCCGAGTGGTCCCAAGAGCCGCGGACCCCGATCGCCTAAAATTTTTCCGGGCAATGAAATATGACCTAAGGAACCATAGTATCCGCTCTGCCATGATCGTTCCTTATTTTTTGCGTTTTTCGGCCAAACTACTAGAATTTCGCGCGATTCCCATATTTTTGTGTGTTAGCCCACACCTTCCGAGTGGTCCCGGGACCTCCGGACCCCTATCGCCTAAAATTTTTCCAGACTATCATATACGACCTAAGGAACCATAGTATCCTCCCCGCCATGATCGTTCCTCATTTTTTGCGTTTTTCGGCCAAACAACTAGAATTCCGCGTGATTCCATATATTTGTGTGTTATAGCCCACGCCTTCCGAGTGGTCCCGGGTCTCCGGACCCCTATCGCCTAAAATTTGTCCGGACTATCAAATACGACCTAAGGAACCATAGTATCCGCCCCTCCATGATCGTTCCTCATTTTATGCGTTTTTCGGCCAAACAACTAGAATTCTGTGCGATTCCCATATTTTTGTGTGTTATAGCCCATGCCTTCCGAGTGGTCCCGGGACCTCCGGACCCCTATCGCCTAATATTTTTCCGGACTATCAAATAAGACCAAAGGAACCATAGTCACAGCCCAGCCATGATCATTCGTCATTTGTTGCGTTTTTCGGCAAAAAAACTAGAATTCCGCCCGATTACAATATTTTTGTGTGCAATAGCCCACCCTTCCAAGTGGTTCCGGGACCCCCGGACCCCGATCGCCTAAAATTTTTCTGGGCCGTCAAATACGACCTAAGGAACCATAGTAACTGACCCGCCATCATCATTACTTATTTTTTGCATATTTCGGCCAAAAAACTAGAATTACGCCTGATTCCCATATTTTCGTGTGTTATACCCACGCCTTCCAAGTGGTCCGGGGAGCTGCGGACCCCGATCGCCTAAAATTTTCCGGGCCATCAAATACTACCTAAGGAACCATAGTCACTGCCCTGCCATGATCATTCCTCATTTGTTGAGTTTTTCGGCCAAAAAACTAGAATTCCGCTCGATTACCATATTTTTGTGTGCTATTGCCCACGCCTTCCGAGTGGGCCTGGCCGCCGGACTCGGATCGCCTAAAAAGTTTTCGGGCCATCAATTAGGACCTAAGGAACCTTAGTCACCGCCTCGCCATTATCGTTCCTCATTTTTTGCATTTTTAGGCCAAACAACTAGAATTTCGCGCGATTCCCATATTTTTGTGTGTTATAGCCCACGCCTTCCGAGTGGTCCCGGGTCTCCGAACCCCTATCGCCTAAAATTTTTCCAGACTATCAATTAAGACCTAAGGAACCATAGTCACCGCCCAGCCATGATCGTTCCTAGTTTTTTCCGTTTTTCGGCCAAAAAATGAGAATTCTGCGCGATTCCCATATTTTCGTGTCCTATAGCCCACGCCTTCCAAGTGAACCCGGGAACTCCGGACCCCTATCGCCCAAAATTTTTTCGGACTATCAAATAAGACCAAAGGAACCATAGTCACCGCCCAGCCATGATCATTCGTCATTTGTTGCGTTTTTCGGCCAAAAAACTAGAATTCCGCCCGATTACAATATTTTTGTGTGCAAAAGCCCACCCTTCCAAGTGGTTCCGGGACCCCCGGACCCCGATCGCCTAAAATTTTTCTGGGCCGTCAAATACGACCTAAGGAACCATAGTAACCGACCCGCCATCATCATTACTTATTTTTTGCATATTTCGGCCAAAAAACTAGAATTACGCCTGATTCCCATATTTTCGTGTGCTATACCCACGCCTTCCAAGTGGTCCGGGGAGCTGCGGACCCCGATCGCCTAAAATTTTTCGGGCCATCAAATACGACCTAAGGAACCATAGTCACTGCCCTGCCATGATCATTCCTCATTTGTTGAGTTTTTCGGCCAAAAAACTAGAATTCCGCTCGATTACCATATTTTTGTGTGCTATTGCCCACGCCTTCCGAGTGGGCCTGGCCGCCGGACTCGGATCGCCTAAAAAGTTTTCGGGCCATCAATTAGGACCTAAGGAACCTTAGTCACCGCCTCGCCATGATCGTTCCTCATTTTTTGCATTTTTCGGCCAAACAACTAGAATTACGCGCGATTCCCATATTTTTGTGTGTTATAGCCCACGCCTTCCGAGTGGTCCCGGGTCTCCGAACCCCTATCGCCTAAAATTTTTCCAGACTATCAATTAAGACCTAAGGAACCATAGTCACCGCCCAGCCATGATCGTTCCTAGTTTTTTCCGTTTTTCGGCCAAAAAATGAGAATTCTGCGCGATTCCCATATTTTCGTGTCCTATAGCCCACGCCTTCCAAGTGAACCCGGGAACTCCGGACCCCTATCGCCCAAAATTTTTTCGGACTATCAAATACGACCTAAGGAACCATAGTCACCGCCCAGCCATGATCATTCCTCATTTGTTGCGTTTTTCGGCCAAAAAACTAGAATTCCGCCCGATTACAATATTTTTGTGTGCAAAAGCCCACCCTTCCAAGTGGTTCCGGGACCCCCGGACCCCGATCGCCTAAAATTTTTCTGGGCTGTCAAATACGACCTAAGGAACCATAGTAACCGACCCGCCATCATCATTTCTTATTTTTTGCATATTTCGGCCAAAAAACTAGAATTACGCCTGATTCCCATATTTTCGTGTGCTATACCCACGCCTTCCAAGTGGTCCGGGCAGCCGCGGACCCCGATCGCCTAAAATTTTTCGGGCCATCAAATACGACCTAAGGAACCATAGTCACTGCCCTGCCATGATCATTCCTCATTTGTTGAGTTTTTCGGCCAAAAAACTAGAATTCCGCTCGATTACCATATTTTTGTGTGCTATTGCCCACGCCTTCCGAGTGGGCCTGGCCGCCGGACTCGGATCGCCTAAAAAGTTTTCGGGCCATCAATTAGGACCTAAGGAACCTTAGTCACCGCCTCGCCATGATCGTTCCTCATTTTTTGCATTTTTCGGCCAAACAACTAGAATTACGCGCGATTCCCATATTTTTGTGTGTTATAGCCCACGCCTTCCGATGGTCCCGGGTCTCCGGACCCCTATCGCCTAAAATTTTTCCAGACTATCAATTAAGACCTAAGGAACCATAGTCACCGCCCAGCCATGATCGTTCCTAGTTTTTTCCATTTTTCGGCCAAAAAATGAGAATTCCGCGCGATTCCCATATTTTCGTGTCCTATAGCCCACGCCTTCCAAGTGAACCCGGGAACTCCGGACCCCTATCGCCCAAAATTTTTTCGGACTATCAAATACGACCTAAGGAACCATAGTCACCGCCCAGCCATGATCATTCCTCATTTGTTGCGTTTTTCGGCCAAAAAACTAGAATTCCGCCCGATTACAATATTTTTGTGTACAATAGCCCACCCTTCCAAGTGGTTCCGGGACCCCCGGACCCCGATCGCCTAAAATTTTTCTGGGCCGTCAAATACGACCTAAGGAACCATAGTAACCGACCCGCCATCATCATTTCTTATTTTTTGCATATTTCGGCCAAAAAACTAGAATTACGCCTGATTCCCATATTTTCGTGTGCTATACCCACGCCTTCCAAGTGGTCCGGGGAGCCGCGGACCCCGATCGCCTAAAATTTTTCGGGCCATCAAATACTACCTAAGGAACCATAGTCACTGCCCTGCCATGATCATTCCTCATTTGTTGAGTTTTTCGGCCAAAAAACTAGAATTCCGCTCGATTACCATATTTTTGTGTGCTATTGCCCACGCCTTCCGAGTGGGCCTGGCCGCCGGACTCAGATCGCCTAAAAAGTTTTCGGGCCATCAATTAGGACCTAAGGAACCTTAGTCACCGCCTCGCCATGATCGTTCCTCATTTTTTGCATTTTTCGGCCAAACAACTAGAATTTCGCGCGATTCCCATATTTTTGTGTGTTATAGCCCACGCCTTCCGAGTGGTCCCGGGTCTCCGAACCCCTATCGCCTAAAATTTTTCCAGACTATCAATTAAGACCTAAGGAACCATAGTCACCGCCCAGCCATGATCGTTCCTAGTTTTTTCCGTTTTTCGGCCAAAAAATGAGAATTCCGCGCGATTCCCATATTTTCGTGTCCTATAGCCCACGCCTTCCAAGTGAACCCGGGAACTCCGGACCCCTATCGCCCAAAATTTTTTCGGACTATCAAATACGACCTAAGGAACCATAGTCACCGCCCAGCCATGATCATTCCTCATTTGTTGCGTTTTTCGGCCAAAAAACTAGAATTCCGCCCGATTACAATATTTTTGTGTGCAAAAGCCCACCCTTCCAAGTGGTTCCGGGACCCCCGGACCCCGATCGCCTAAAATTTTTCTGGGCCATCAAATACGACCTAAGGAACCATAGTAACCGACCCGCCATCATCATTTCTTATTTTTTGCACAGCCAAAAAACTAGAATTACGCCTGATTCCCATATTTTCGTGTGCTATACCCACACCTTCCAAGTGGTCCGGGGAGCAGCGGACCCCGATCGCCTAAAATTTTCCGGGCCATCAAATACGACCTAAGGAACCATAGTCACTGCCCTGCCATGATCATTCCTCATTTGTTGAGTTTTTCGGCCAAAAAACTAGAATTCCGCTCGATTACCATATTTTTGTGTGCTATTGCCCACGCCTTCCGAGTGGGCCTGGTCGCCAAACTCGGATCGCCTAAAAAGTTTTCGGGCCATCAATTAGGACCTAAGGAACCTTAGTCACCACCTCGCCATGATCGTTCCTCATTTTTTGCATTTTTTGGCCAAACAACTAGAATTTCGCGCGATTCCCATATTTTTGTGTGTTTTAGCCCACGCCTTCCGAGTGGTTCCGGGTCTCCGAACCCCTATCGCCTAAAATTTTTCCAGACTATCAATTAAGACCTAAGGAACCATAGTCACCGCCCAGCCATGATCGTTCCTAGTTTTTTCCGTTTTTCGGCCAAAAAATGAGAATTCCGCGCGATTCCCATATTTTCGTGTCCTATAGCCCACGCCTTCCAAGTGAACCCGGGAACTCCGGACCCCTATCGCCCAAAATTTTTTCGGACTATCAAATACGACCTAAGGAACCATAGTCACCGCCCAGCCATGATCATTCCTCATTTGTTGCGTTTTTCGGCCAAAAAACTAGAATTCCTCCCGATTACAATATTTTTGTTTGCTATTGCCCACCCTTCCAAGTGGTTCCGGGACCCCCGGACCCCGATCGCCTAAAATTTTTCCGGGCCGTCAAATACGACCAAAGGAACTATATTAACCGCCCCACCATCATCATTTCTCATTTTTTGCATTTTTCGGCCAAAAAACTAGAATTCCGCGCGATTTCCATATTTTCGTGTGCTTTAGCCCACGCCTTCCAAGGGGTCCCGGGAACCCCGAACCCCGATCGCCTAAAAATTATTCGAGCCATCAAATTCGACCTAAGGAACCATAGTAACCACCCCGCCATGATCGTTCCTCATTTTTTGCATTTTTCGGCCAAAAAACTAGAATTACGCCCGATTCCCATATTTTTGTGTGCTATACCCACGCCTTCCAAGTGGTCCGAGGAGCCGCGGATCCCGATCGCTTAAAAAATTTTTGGACTATCAAATTCGACCTAAGGTACCATAGTCACCGCCCCACCATGATCGTTCCAAATGCTTTGCATTTTTCGGCCAAAAAACTAGAACTCCGCGCGATTTGCATATTTTAGTGTGCTATAGCTTACGCCTTCCGAGTGGTCCCGGGAGCCGTGGACCCCTATCGCCTAAAATTTTCCGGGCCATCAAATACGACCTAAGGAACCATAGTCACCGCCCCGCCTTGATTGTTCCTCATTTATTGCGTTTTTCATCCAAAAAACTAGAATTCCGCTCGATTACCATATTTTTGTGTGCTATTGCCCACGCCTTCCGAGTGGGCCTGGCCGCCGGACTCGGATCGCCTAAAAAATTTTCGGGCCATCAATTAGGACCTAAGGAACCGTAGTCACCGCCTCGCCATGATCGTTCCTCATTTTTTGCATTTTTCGGCCAAACAACTAGAATTTCGCGCGATTCCCATATTTTTGTGTGTTATAGCCCACGCCTTCCGAGTGGTCCCGGGTCTCCGGACCCCTATCGCCTAAAATTTTTCCGGACTATCAATTAAGACCTAAGGAACCATAGTCACCGCCCAGCCATGATCGTTCCTAGTTTTTTCCGTTTTTCGGCCAAAAAATTAGAATTCCGCGCGATTCCCATATTTTCGTGTCCTATAGCCCACGCCTTCCAAGTGAACCCGGGAACTCCGGACCCCTATCGCCCAAAATTTTTTCGGACTATCAAATACGACCTAAGGAACCATAGTCACCGCCCAGCCATGATCATTCCTCATTTGTTGCGTTTTTCGTCCAAAAAACTAGAATTCCGCCCGATTACAATTTTTTTGTTTGCTATTGCCCACCCTTCCAAGTGGTTCCGGGACCCCCGGACCCCGATCGCCTAAAATTTTTCCGGGCCGTCAAATACGACCAAAGGAACTATAGTAACCGCCCCACCATCATCATTTCTCATTTTTTGCATTTTTCGGCCAAAAAAGTAGAATTCCGCGCGATTTCCATATTTTCGTGTGCTTTAGCCCACGCCTTCCAAGGGGTCCCAGGAACCCCGAATCCCGATCGCCTAAAAAATTTTAGGCTATCAGGGTTCGGGGTTCCCGGGACCCCTTGGAAGGCGTGGGCTAAAGCACACGAAAATATGGAAATCGCTCGGAATTCTAGTTTTTTGGCAGAAAAACACAAAAAAGGAGGAACGATCGTGGCGGGGCGGATACTATGGTTCCTTAGGTCGTATTTGATTTCCCGGAAAAATTTTAGGCGATCGGGGTCCGCGGCTCTTGGGACCACTCGGAATGCGTGGGTATAGCACACGAAAATATGGGAATCGGGCGAAATTCTAGGTCTTTTTAGTAACATGCAAAAAATGTGGAAAGATCTTGGCAGTGCGGTGACTATGGTTCCTTTGGTCTTATTTGATAGTCCGGTAAAATATTAGGCGATAGGGGTTCGGAGGTCCCGGGACCACTCGGAAGGCGTGGGCTATAACACACAAAAATATGGGAATTGCGCGGAATTGTAGTTGTTTGGCCGAAAAACGCAAAAAATGAGGAACGATCATGGCGGTGCGGATACTATGGTTCATTAGGTCGTATTTGATAGTCCGGAAAATTTTAGGCGATAGGGTTCAGGAGGTCCCGGGACCACTCGGAAGGCGTGGGCTATAACATACAAAAATATGGGAATCGCGCGGAATTCTAGTCTTTTGGCCGAAAAACGCAAAAAAGGAGGAACGATCATGGCGGGGTGGTTACTATGGTTCCTTAGGTCGTATTTGATGGCCCGGAAAACTTTTAGGCGATCGGGGTTCGGGGTTCCCGGGATCCCTTGGAAGGCGTGAGCTAAAGCACACGAAAATATGGAAATCGCGCGGAATTCTAGTTTTTTGGCTAAAAACGCAAAAGACTAGGAACGATCATGGCGGGTCGGTGACTATGGTTCCTTAGGTTGTATTTGATAGTCCGGAAAATTTTTAGGCGATCCGGCTCCGGATGCCCCGACCCACTAGGAAGGCGTGGGCGATAGCACACAAAAATATGGGAATCTGGCAAAATTCTAGTTTTTTGTCCAAAAAATGCAAAAATGAGGAACGATCATGGCGAGGCAGTGACTATGGTTCCTTAGGTCCTAATTGATGGCTCGATAATTTTTTAGGCGATCCGAGTCCGGTGGCCCGGCCCACTCGGAAGGCGTGGGCAATAGCACACAAAAATATGGTAATCGAGCGGAAATCTAGTTTTTTCGCCGAAAAATACATTAAATGAGGAACGATCATGGCTGGGCGGTGACTGTGGTTCCTTAGGTCGTATTTGATGGCACGGAACAATTTTAGGCGATCGGGGTCCGGTGGTCCCGGAACCACTTGGAAGGGTGGGCAATAGCACACAAAAATATTGTAATAGGGCGGAATTCTAGTTTTTTGGCCGAAAAACGCAACAAATGAGGAAATCGGGCTCCGGGGGCCCCGACCCACTAGGAAGGCGTGGGTGATAGCACACAAAAATATGGGAATCCGGCGAAATTCTAGTTTTTTGTCCAAAAAATGCAAAAATGAGGAACGATCATGGCTGGGCGCTGACTATGGTTCCTTAGGTCGTATTTGATGGCCCGAAACATTTTAGGCGATCGGGGTCCACGGCTCCCGGGACCACTCGGAAGGCGTAAGCTATAGCACACTAAAATATGCAAATCGCGCGGAGTTCTAGTTTTTTGTCCGAAAAATGAAAAGCATTTGGAATGATCATGACTGGGCGGTGACTATGGTTCCTTAGGTCTTATTTGATAGGCCGGAAAAATTTTAGGCGATAGGGGTCCGGAGACCCGGGACCACTCGGAAGGCGTGGGCTATAACACACAAAAATATGGGATCGCGCGGAATTCTCGTTGTTTGGCCGAAAAATGCAAAAAATGAGGAATGATCATGGCGGGGCGGATACTATGGTTCCTTAGGTCGTATTTGATAGTCCGGAAAAATTTTAGGCGATAGGGGTCTGGAGGTCCCGGGACCACTCGGAAGGTGTGGGCTATCACACACAAAAATATAGGAATCGTGCGGAATTCTAGTTGTTTTGCCGAAAAATACAAAAAATAAGGAACGATCATGACGGGGCAGATACTATGGTTCCTTAGGTCGTATTTGATTGCCCGGAAAAATTTTAGGCGATCGGTGTCCGCGGCTCTTGGGACCACTCGGAATGCAGGGGTATAGCACACGAAAATATGGGAATCGGACGAAATTCTAGGTCTTTTTCAGTAACATGCAAAAAATGTGGAAAGATCTTGGCAGGGCGGTGACTATGGTTCCTTTGATCTTATTTGATAGTCCGGAAAAATATTAGGCGATAGGGGTCCGGAGGTCCCGGGACCACTCGGAAGGCGTGGGCTATAACACACAAAAATATGGGAATTGTGCGGAATTCTAGTTGTTTGGCCGAAAAACGCAAAAAATGAGGAACGATCATGGCGGGGCGGATACTATGGTTCCTTAGGTCGTATTTGATAGTCCGGAAAAATTTTAGGCGATAGGGGTCAGGAGGTCCCGGGACCACTCGGAAGGCGTGGGCTATAACACACAAAAATATGGGAATCGCGCGGAATTCTAGTTGTTTGGCCGAAAAATGCAAAAAATGAGGAACGATCATGGCGGGGTGGTTACTATGGTTCCTTAGGTCATATTTGATTTCCCGGAAATTTTTAGGCGATCGGGGTTCGGGGTTCCCGGGACCCCTTGGAAGGCGTGGGCTAAAGCACACGAAAATATGGAAATCGCGTGGAATTATAGTTTTTTGGCTGAAAAACGCAAAAGACTAGGAACGATCATGGCGAGGCGGTGACTATGGTTCCTTAGGTCGTATTTGATAGTCCGGAAAATTTTTAGGCGATCCGGCTCCGGGGGGCCCGACCCACTGGGAAGGCGTGGGCGATAGCACACAAAAATATGGGAATCGGGCAGAATTCTAGTTTTTTGGCCAAAAAATTCAAAAATGAGGAACGATCATGGCGAGGCGGTGACTATGGTTCCTTAGGTCCTAATTGATGGCCCGAAAATTTTTAGGCGATCCGAGTCCGGCGGCTCGGCCCACTCGGAAGGTGTGGGCAATAGCACACAAAAATATGGTAATCGAGCGGAATTCTAGTTTTTTGGCCGAAAAACATAACAAATGAGGAATGATCATGGCTGGGCGGTGACTATGGTTCCTTAGGTCGTATTTGATAGTCCGGAAAAATTTTACGCGATAGGGGTCCGGATTTCCCGGTTTCACTTGGAAGGCGTGGGATATAGGACACAAAAATATGGGAATCGCGCGAAATTCTAGTTTTTTGGCCGAAAAATGGAAAAACTAGGAACGATCATGGCTGGGCGGTGACTATGGTTCTTTAGGTCTTATTTGATAGTCCGGAAAAATTTTAGGCGATAGGGGTCCGGAGACCCGGGACCACTCGGAAGGCGTGGGCTATAACACACAAAAATATGGGATCGCGCGGAATTCTCGTTGTTTGGCCGAAAAACGCAAAAAATGAGGAACGATCATGGAGGGGCGGATACTATGGTTCCTTAGGTCGTATTTGATAGTCCGAAAAAATTTTAGGCGATAGGGGTCCGGAGGTCCCGGGACCACTCGGAAGGTGTGGGCTATCACACATAAAAATATGGGAATCGCACGGAATTCTAGTTGTTTTGCCGAAAAATGCAAAAAATAAGGAACGATCATGGCGGGGCGGATACTATGGTTCCTTAGGTCGTATTTGATTGCCCGGAAAAATTTTAGGCGATCGGTGTCCGCGGCTCTTGGGACCACTCGGAATGCGTGGGTATAGCACATGAAAATATGGGAATCGGGTGAAATTCTAGGTCTTTTTCAGTAACATGCAAAAAATGTGGAAAGATCTTGGCAGGGCGGTGACTATGGTTCCTTTGGTCTTATTTGATAGTCCGGAAAAATATTAGGAGATAGGGGTCCGGAGGTCCCGGGACCACTCGGAAGGCGTGGGCTATAACACACAAAAATATGGAATTGCGCGGAATTCTAGTTGTTTGGCCGAAAAACGCCAAAAATGAGGAACGATCATGGCGGGGCGGATACTATGGTTCCTTAGGTCGTATTTGATAGTCCGGAAAAATTTTAGGCGATAGGGGTCAGGAGGTCCCGGGACCACTCGGAAGGCGTGGGCTATAACACACAAAAATATGGGAATCGCGCGGAATTCTAGTTGTTTGGCCGAAAAACGCAAAAATTGAGGAACGATCATGGCGGGGTGGTTACTATGGTTCCTTATGTCATATTTTATGGCCCGGAAAATTTTTAGGCGATCGGGGTTCGGGGTTCCCGGGACCCCTTGGAAGGCGTGGGCTAAAGCATACGAAAATATGGAAATCGCGCGAAATTCTAGTTTTTAGGCTGAAAAATGCAAAAGACTAGGAACGATCATGGCGGGGCGGTGACTATGGTTCCTTAGGTCGTATTTGATAGTCCGGAAAATTTTTAGGCGATCCGGCTCCGGGGGCCCGACCCACTCGGAAGGCGTGGGCGATAGCACACAAAAATATGGGAATCGGGCGGAATTCTAGTTTATTTTTTGCCAAAAAATGCAAAAATGAGGAACGATCATGGCGAGGCGGTGACTATGGTTCCTTAGGTCCTAATTGATTGCCCAAAAATTTTTAGGCGATCCGAGTCCGGCGGCCCGGCCCACTCGGAAGGTGTGGGCAATAGTACACAAAAATATGGTAATCAAGCGGAATTCTAGTTTTTTGGCCGAAAAATGCAACAAATGAGGAATGATCATGGCTGGGCGGTGACTATGGTTCCTTAGGTCGTATTTGATAGTCCGGAAAAATTTTACGCGATAGGGGTCCGGAGTTCCCGGGTTCACTTGGAAGGCGTGGGCTATAGGACACGAAAATATGGGAATCGCGCGGAATTCTAGTTTTTTGGCCGAAAAACGGAAAAAACTAAGAACGATCATGGCTGGGCGGTGACTATGGTTCCTTAGGTCTTATTTGATAGTCCAGAAAAATTTTAGGCGATAGGCGTCCGGAGACCCGGGACCACTCGGAAGGCGTGGGCTATACCACACAAAAATATGGGATCGCGCAGAATTCTCGTTGTTTGGCCGAAAAACGCAAAGAATGAGGAACGATCATGGCGGGGCGGATACTATGGTTCCTTAGGTCGTATTTGATAGTCCGGAAAAATTTTAGGCGATAGGGGTCCGGAGGTCCCGGGACCACTCGGAAGGTGTGGGCTATCACACACAAAAATATGGGAATCGCGCGGAATTCTAGTTGTTTTGCCGAAAAATGCAAATAATAAGGAACGATCATGGCGGGGCGGATACTATGGTTCCTTAGGTCGTATTTGATTGCCCGGAAATATTTTAGGCGATCGGGGTCCGCGGCTCTTGGGACCACTCGGAAAGCGTGGGTATAGCACACGAAAATATGGGAATTGGGCGAAATTCTAGGTCTTTTTCAGTAACACGCAAAAAATGTGGAAAGATCTTGGCAGGGCGGTGACTATGGTTCCTTTGGTCTTATTTGATAGTCCGGAAAAATATTAGGCGATAGGGGTCCGGAGGTCCCAGGACCACTCGGAAGGCGTGGGCTATACCACACAAAAATATGGGAATTGCGCGGAATTCTAGTTGTTTGGCCGAAAAACGCAAAAAATGAGGAACGATCACGGCGGGGTGGTTACTATGGTTCCTTAGGTCGTATTTGATGCCCCGGAAAAATTTTTAGGCGATCGGGGTTCGGGGGTCCAGGGACCACTCGGAAGTCGTGGGCTAAAGCACACGAAAATATGGGAATCGCGCGGAATTCTAGTTTTTTGGCCGAAAAACGCAAAAATTGAGGAACGATCATGGCGGGGCGGTGACTATGGTTCCTTAGGTCGTATTTGATAGTCCGGAAAATTTTTAGGCGATCCGGCTCCGGGGGGCCGACCCACTCGGAAGGCGTGGGCGATAGCACACAAAAATATGGAAATCGCGCGGAATTCTAGTGTTTTGGCCAAAAATGCAAAAATGAGGAACGATCATGGCGAGGCGGTGACTATGGTTCCTTAGGTCCTAATTGATGGCCCGAAAATTTTTAGGCGGTCCGAGTCCGGCGGCCTGGCTCACTCGGAAGGTGTGGGCAATAGCACACAAAAATATGGTAATCGAGCGGAATTCTAGTTTTTTGGCCGAAAAATTTTAGGCGATCGGGGTCCACGGCTCCCGGGACCACTCGGAAGGCATAAGCTATAGCACACTAAAATATGCAAATCGCGCGGAGTTCTAGTTTTTTGTCCGAAAAATGCAAAGCATTTGGAATGATCGTGGTGGGGCGGATACTATGGTTCCTTAGGTCGTATTTGATAGTCAGGAAAAATTTTAGGCGATAGGGGTCAGGAGGTCCCGGGACCACTCGGAAGGCGTGGGCTATAACACACAAAAATATGGGAATCGGGCGTAATTCTAGTTTTTCTGCCGAAAAATGCAAAAAATGAGAAACGATGATGGCGGGGCGGTTACTATGGTTCCTTAGGTTGTATTTGATGGCCCGGAAAAATTTTAGGCGATTGGGGTCCGGTGGTCCCGGAACCACTTGGAAGGGTGGGCAATAGCACACAAAAATATTGTAATCGGGCGGAATTCTAGTTTTTTGGCCGAAAAACGCAACAAATGAGGAATGATCATGGCTGGGCGGTGACTATTGTTCCTTAGGTCGTATTTGATAGTCCTGAAAATTTTTAGGCGGTAGGGGTCCGGAGTTCCCGGGTTCACTTGGAAGTTATGGGCTATAGGACACGAAAATATGGGAATCGCGCGGAATTCTAGTTTTTTGGCCAAAAAATGGAAAAAACTAGGAACGATCATGGCTGGGCAGTGACTATGGTTCCTTAGGTCTTATTTGATAGTCCGGAAAAATTTTAGGCGATAGGGGTCCGGAGACCCGGGACCACTCGGAAGGCGTGGGCTATAACACACAAAAATATGGGATCGCGCGGAATTCTAGTTGTTTGGCCGAAAAATGCAAAACATGAGGAACGATCATGGCGGGATGGATACTATGGTTCCTTAGGTCGTATTTGATTGCCCGGAAAAATTTTAGGCGATCGGGGTCCGCGGCTCTTGGGACCACTCGGAATGCGTGGGTATAGCACACGAAAATATGGGAATCGGGCGAAATTCTAGGTCTTTTTCAGTAACATGCAAAAAATGTGGAAAGATCTTGGAAGGGCGGTGACTATGATTCCTTTGGTCTTATTTGATAGTCCGGAAAAATATTAGGCGATAGGGGTCCGGAGGTCCCGGGACCACTCGGAAGGCGCGGGCATAACACACAAAAATATGGGAATCGCGCGGAATTCTAGTTGTTTGGCCGAAAAACGCAAAAAATGAGGAACGATCATGGCGGGCGAATACTATGGTTCCTTAGGTCGTATTTGATAGTCCGGAAAAATTTTAGGCGATAGGGGTCAGGAGGTCCCGGGACCACTCGGAAGGCGTGGGCTATAACACACAAAAATATGGGAATCGCGCGGAATTCTAGTTGTTTGGCCGAAAAACGCAAAATTTGAGGAACGATCATGGCGGGGTGGTTACTATGGTTCCTTATGTCGTATTTGATGGCCCGGAAAATTTTTAGGCGATCGGGTTTCGGGGTTCCTGGGATCCCTTGGAAGGCATGGGCTAAAGCACACGAAAATATGGAAATCGCGCGGAATTTTAGTTTTTTGGCTGAAAAATGCAAAAGCCTTGGAACGATCATAGCGGGGCGGTGACTATGGTTCCTTAGGTCATATTTTATAGTCCGGAAAATTTTTAGGCGACCCGGCTGCGGGGGGCCCGGCCCACTCGGAAGGTGTGGGCAATAGCACACAAAAATATGGTAATCGAGCGGAATTCTTGTTTTTTGGCCGCAAAACGCAATAAATGAGGAACGATCATGGCTGGCGGTGACTATGGTTCCTTAGGTCGTATTTGATGGCCCGGAAAATTTTAGGCGATCGGGGTCTACGGCTCCCGGGACCACTCGGAAGGCGTAAGCTATAGCACACTAAAATATGCAAATCGCGCGGAGTTCTAGTTTTTTGGCCGAAAAAGTCAAAGCATTTGGAACGATCATGGTGGGGCGGTGACTATGGTACCTTAGGTCATATTTGATAGTCCGAAAAACTTTTAGGCGATCGGGGTCCGCGTCTCCCCGGACCACCTGGAAGGCGTGGGTATAGCACACGAAAATATGGGAATTGGACGTAATTCTAGTTTTTTGGACGAAAAATGAGAAACTATGATGGCGGGGTGGTTACTATGGTTCCTTAGGTCGTATTTGACGGCCTGGAAAACTTTTAGGCGATCGGGGTCCGGGGGTCCCGGAACCACTTGGAAGGGAGGGCAATAGCACACAAAAATATTGTAATCGGGCGGAATTCTAGTTTTTTGGCCGAAAAATGCAACAAATGAGGAATGACATGGATGGGGGTGACTATGGTTCCTTAGGTCGTATTTGATAGTCCAAAAAAATTTTAGGCGATAGGGGTCCGGAGTTCCCGGGTTCACTTCGAAGGAGTGGGCTATAGGACACGAAAATATGGGAATCGCGCGAAATTCTAGTTTTTTGGCCGAAAAACGGAAAAAACTATGAACGATCATGGTTGGGCGGTGACTATGGTTCCTTAGGTCTTATTTGATAGTCCGAAAAAATTTTAGGCGATAGGGGTCCGGAGACCCGGGACCACTCAGAAGGCGTTGGCTATAACACCCAAAAATATGGGATCGCGCGGAATTCTAGTTGTTTGGCCGAAAAACGCAAAAAATGAGGAACGATCATGGCAGGGCGGATACTATGGTTCCTTAGGTCGTATTTGATAGTCCGGAAAAATTTTAGGCGATAGGGGTCCGGAGGTCCCGGGACCACTCGGAAGGTGTGGGCTATAACACACAAAAATATGGGAATCACGCGGAATTCTAGTTGTTTGGCCGAAAAACGCAAAACATAAGGAACAATCATGGCGGGGCGTCTACTATGGTTCCTTAGGTCGTATTTGATTGCCCGGAAAATTTTAGGCGATCGGGGTCCGCGGCTCTTGGTACCACTCAGAATGCGTGGGTATAGCACACGAAAATATGGGAATCGGGCAAAATTCTAGGTCTTTTTCAGTAACATGCAAAAAATGTGGAAAGATCTTGGCAGGGCTGTGACTATGGTTCCTTTGGTCTTATTTGATAGTCCGGAAAAATATTAGGCGATAGGGGTCCGGAGGTCCCGGGACCACTCGGAAGGCGTGGGCTATAACACACAAAAATATGGGAATCGCGCGGAATTCTAGTTGTTTGGCCGAAAAACGCAAAAAATGAGGAACGATCATGGCGGGGCGGATACTATGGTTCCTTAGGTCGTATTTGATAGTCCGGAAAAATTTTAGGCGATAGGGGTCAGGAGGTCCCGGGACCACTCGGAAGGCGTGGGCTATAACACACAAAAATATGGGAATCGTGCGGAATTCTAGTTGTTTGGCCGAAAAACGCAAAAAATGAGGAACGATCATGGCGGGGAGGTTACTATGGTTCCTTAGGTCGTATTTGATGGCCCGGAAAATGTTTAGGCGACCGGGGTTCGGGGTTCCCGGGACCCCTTGGAAGGCGTGGGCTAAAGCACACGAAAATATGGAAATTGCGCGGAATTCTAGTTTTTTTGCTGAAAAACGCAAAACACTAGGAACGATCATGGCGGGGCGGTGACTACGGTTCCTTAGGTCGTATTTGATAGTCCGGAAAATTTTTAGGCGATCAAGCTCCGGGGGACCCGACCCACTCGGAAGGCGTGGGCGATAGCATACAAAAATATGGGAATCGGGCGGAATTCTAGTTTTTTGGCCAAAAAATGAAACAAATAAGGAACGATCATGGCGAGGCGGTGACTATGGTTCCTTAGGTCCTCATTGATGGCCCGAAATTTTTTTAGGCGATCCGAGTCCGGCGGCCCGGCCCACTCGGAAGGCGTGGGCAATAGCACACAAAAATATGGTAATCGAGCGGAATTCTAGTTTTTTGGCCGAAAAACGCAATAAATGAGGAACGATCATGGCTGGGCGGTGACTATGGTTCTTTAGGTCGTATTTGATGGCCCGGAAAATTTTAGACGATCGGGGTCCACGGCTCCCGGGACCACTCGGAAGGCGTAAGCTATAGCACACTAAAATATGCAAATCGCGCGGAGTTCTAGTTTTTTGGCCGAAAAATGCAAAGCCATTGGAACGATCATGGTGGGGCGGTGACTATGGTACCTTAGTTGTATTTGATAGTCCGGAAAAATTTTAGGCGATCGGGGTCCGCGGCTCCCCGGACCACTTGGAAGGCGTGGTTATAGCACACGAAAATATGGGAATCGCGGGGAATTCTAGTTTTTTGGCCGAAAAATGAGAAACGATGATTGCGGGGCGGTTACTATGGTTCCTTAGGTCGTATTTGACAGCCCGGAAAATTTTTAGGCGATCGGGGTCCGGGGGTCCCGGAACCACTTGGAAGGGTGGGCAATAGCACCCAAAAAAATGGTAATCGGGCGGAATTCTAGTGTTTTGGCCGAAAAACGCAACAAATGAGCAATGATCATGGCTGGGCGGTGACTATGGTTCCTTAGGTCGTATTTGATAGTCCGAAAACATTTTAGGCCATAGGGGTCCGGAGTTCCCAGGTTCACTTAAAAGTTGTGGGCTATAGGACACGAAAATATGGGAATCGCGCAAAATTCTAGTTGTTTGGCCGAAAAACGCAAAAAATGAGGAACGATCATGGCGGGGCGGATACTATGGTTTCTTAGGTCATATTTGATAGTCCGGAAAATTTTTAGGCGATAGGGGTCAGGAGGTCCTGGGACCACTCGGAAGGCGTGGGCTATAACACACAAAAATATGGGAATCGCGCGGAATTCTAGTTGTTTGGCCGAAAAATGCAAAAAATGAGGGACGATCATGGCAGGGTGGTTACTATGGTTCCTTAGGTTGTATTTGATGGCCCGGAAAATTTTTAGGCGATCGGGGTTCGGGCTTCCCGGGACCCCTTGGAAGGCTTGGGCTAAAGCACACGAAAATATGGGAATCGTGCGGAATTCTAGTTTTTTGGCTGAAAAACGCAAAAAACTAGGAACGATCATGGCGGGGCGGTGACTATGGTTCCTTAGGTCGTATTTTATAGTCCAGAAAATTTTTAGGCGATCCGGCTCCGGGGGCCTCGACCCACTCGGAAGGCGTGGGCGATAGCACACAAAAATATGGGAATCGGGCGGAATTCTAGTTTTTTGGCCAACAAATGCAAAAAATGAGGAACGATCATGGCGAGGTGGTGACTATGGTTCCTTAGGTCCTAATTGATGGCCCGAAAATTTTTTAAGCGATCCGAGTCCGGCGGCCCGGCCCACTCGGAAGGCGTGGGCAATAGCACACAAAAATATGGTAATCGAGGGGAATTCTAGTTTTTTAGCCGAAAAACGCAATAAATGAGGAACGATCATGGCGGGGCGGTGACTATGGTTCCTTAGGTTGTATTTGATGGCCCAGAAAATTTTAGGCGATCGGGGTCCACGGTTCCCAGGACCACTCGGAAGGCGTAAGCTATAGCACACTAAAATATGCAAATCGCGCAGAGTTCTAGTTTTTTGGCCGAAAAATGCAAAGCAGTTGGAACGATCATGGTGGGGTGGTGACTATGGTACCTTAGGTCGTATTTCATAGTCCGGAAAAATTTTAGGCGATCGGGGTCCGCGGCTCCCCGGACCACTTGGAAGGCGTGGGTATAGCACACGAAAATATGGGAATCGGGCGTAATTCTAGTTTTTTGGCCGAAAAATGCAAAAAATGAGAAACGATGATAGCGGGGAGGTTACTATGGTTCCTTAGGTCGTATTTGACGGCCCGGAAATATTTTAGGCGATCGGGGTCCGGGGGTCCCGGAACCACTTGGAAGGGTGGGCAATAGCACATAAAAATATTGTAATCGGGCGGAATTCTAGTTTTTTGGCCGAAAAACGCAAAAAATGAGGAATGATCATGGCTGGGCGGTGACTATGGTTCCTTAGGTCGCATTTGATAGTCCGGAAAAATTTTAGGCGATAGGGGTCCGGGGTTCCCGGGTTCACTTGGAAGGCGTGGCCTATAGGAAACGAAAATATGGGAATCGCGCGGAATTCTAGTTTTTTGGCCGAAAAACGGAAAAAACCAGGAACGATCATGGCTGGGCGGTGCCTATGGTTACTTAGGTCTTATTTCGTAGTCCAGAAAAATTTTAGGCGATAGGGGTCTGGAGACTCGGGACCACTCGGAAGGCGTGGGCGATAGAACACAAAAATATGGGAATCGGGCGGAATTCAAGTTTTTTGGCCAAAAAATGCAAAAAATGAGGAACGATCATGGCGAGGCGGTGACTATGGTTCCTTAGGTCCTAATTGATTGTCCGAAAATTTTTTAAGCGATCCGAGTCCGGCGGCCCAGCCCACTCGGAAGGCGTGGGCAATCGCACACAAAAATATGGTAATCGAGGGGAATTCTAGCTTTTTGGCCGAAAAACGCAATAACTGAGGAACGATCATGGCGGGGCGGTGACTATGGTTCCTTAGGTCATATTTGATGGCCCGGAAAATTTTAGGCGATCGGGGTCCACGGCTCCCGGGACCATTCTGAAGGCGTAAGCTATAGCACACTAAAATATGCAAATCGCGCGGAGTTCTAGTTTTTTGTCCGAAAAATGCAAAGTAGTTGGAACGATCATGGTGAGGTGGTGACTATGGTACCTTAGGTCGTATTTTATAGTCCGAAAAAATTTTAGGCGATCGGGGTCCGCGGCTCCCCGGACCACTTGGAAGGCGTGGGTATAGCACACGAAAATATGGGAATCGGGCGTAATTCTAGTTTTTTGGCCGAAAAATGCAAAAAATGAGAAACGATGATGGCGGGGCGGTTACTATGGTTCCTTAGGTCGTATTTGACGGCCCGGAAAAATTTTAGGCGATCGGGGTCCGGGGGTCCCGGAACCACTTGGAAGGGTGGGCAATAGCACACAAAAATATTGTAATCGGGCGGAATTCTAGTTTTTTGGCCGAAAAACGCAAAAAATGAGGAATGATCATGGATGGGCGGTGACTATGGTTCCTTAGGTCGTATTTGATAGTCCGGAAAATTTTTAGGCGATAGGGGTCCGGAGTTCCCGGGTTCACTTGGAAGGCGTGGCCTATAGGACACGAAAATATGGGAATCGCGCGGAATTCTAGTTTTTTGGCCGAAAAACGGAAAAAACTAGGAACGATCATGGCTGGGCGGTGCCTATGGTTCCTTAGGTCTTATTTGATAGTCCAGAAAAATTTTAGGCGATAGGGGTCCGGAGACCCGGGACTACTCGGAAGGTGTGGGCTATAACACACAAAAATATGGGATCGCGCGGAATTCTAGTTGTTTGGCCGAAAAGCGCAAAAAATGAGGAACGATTTTGGCTGGGCGGTGACTATGGTTCCTTAGGTCTTATTTGATAGTCCGGAAAAATATTAGGCGATAGGGGTCCGGAGGTCCCGGGACCACTCGGAAGGCGTGGGCTATAACACACAAATATATATGGGAATCGCGCGGAATTCTAGTTTTTTTGCTGAAAAACGCAAAACACTAGGAACGATCATGGCGGGGCGGTGACTATGGTTCCTTAGGTCGTATTTGATAGTCCGGAAAATTTTTAGGCGATAGGGGTCAGGAGATCCCGGGACCACTCGGAAGGCGTGGGCTATAACACACAAAAATATGGGAATCGCGCGAAATTCTAGTTGTTTGGCCGAAAAACGCAAAAAATGAGGAACGGTCATGGCGGGGTGGTTACTATGGTTCCTTAGGTCGTATTTGATGGCCCGGAAAATTTTTAGGCGATCGGGGTTCAAGGTTCCCGGGACCCCTTGGAAGGCGTGGGCTAAAGCACACGAAAATATGGAAATCGCGCGGAATTCTAGTTTTTTGGCTGAAAAACGCAAAAGACTAGGAACGATCATGGCGGGGCGGTGACTATGGTTCCTTAGGTCGTATTTGATAGTCCTGAAAGTTTTTAGGCGATCCGGCTCCGGGGGGCCCGACCCACTCGGAAGGCGTGGGCGATAGCACTCAAAAATATGGGAATCGGGCGGAATTCTAGTTTTTTGGCCGAAAAACGCAATAAATGAGGAACGATCATGGTGGGGCGGTGACTATGGTTCCTTAGGTCGTATTTGATGGCACAGAAAATTTTAGGCGATCGGGTTCCACGGCTCCCGGGACCACTCGGAAGGCGTAAGCTATAGCACACTAAAATATGCAAATCGCGCGGAGTTCTAATTTTTTGGCCGAAAAATGCAAAGCATTTGGAACGATCATGGTGGGGCGGTGACTATGGTACCTTAGGTCGTATTTGATAGTCCGGAAACTTTTTAGGCGATCACGGTCCGTGGCTCCCCGGACCACTTGGAAGGCGTGGGGATAGCACACGAAAATATGGGAATTGGGCGTAATTCTAGTTTTTTGGCCGAAAAATGCAAAAAATGAGAACCACTTGGAAGGGTGGGCAATAGCACACAAAAATATTGTTATAGGGCGGAATTCTAGTTTTTTGGCCAAAAAACGCAACAAATGAGGAATGATCATGGCTGGGCGGTGACTATGGTTCCTTAGGTCGTATTTGATAGTCCGAAAAAATTTTAGGCGATAGGGGTCCGAAGTTCCCGGGTTCACTTGGAAGGCGTGGGCTATATGACACGAAAATATGGGAATCCCGAGGAATTCTAGTTTTTTGGCCGAAAAATGGAAACAACTAGGAACGATCATGGCTAGGCGGTGACAATGGTTCCTTAGGTCTTATTTGATAGTCCGGAAAAATTTTAGGCGATAGGGGTCCAGAGACCCGGGACCACTCGGAAGGCGTGGGCTATAACACATAAAAATATGGGATCGCGCGGAATTCTAGTTGTTTGGCCGGAAAACGCAAAAATGAGGAACGATCATGGCGGGGCGGATACTATGGTTCCTTAGGTCGTATTTGATAGTCCGGAAAAATTTTAGGCGATAGGGGTCATGAGGTCCCGGGACCACTCGGAAGGTGTGGGCTATAACACACAAAAATATGGGAATCGCGCGGAATTCTAGTTCTTTGGCCGAAAAACACAAAAAATAAGGAACGATCATGGCGGGGCGGATACTATGGTTCCTTAGGTCGTATTTGATTGCCCGGAAAAATTTTAAGCGATCGGGGTCCGCGGCTCTTGGGACCACTCGAAATGTGTGGGTATAGCACACGAAAATATGGGAATCGGGCGAAATTCTAGGTCTTTTTCAGTAACATGCAAAAAATGTGGAAAGATCTTAGCAGGGCGGTGACTATGGTTCCTTTGGTTTTATTTGATAGTCCGGAAAAATATTAGGCAATAGGGGTCCGGAGGTCCCGGGACCACTCGGAAGGCGTGGGCTATAACACACAAAAATATGGGAATCGCGCAGAATTCTGGTTGTTTGGCCGAAAAACGCAAAAAATGTGGAACGATCATGGTGGGGCGGATACTATGGTCGTATTTGATAGTCCGGAAAAATTTTAGGCGATAGGGTTGAGGAGGTCCCGGGACCACTCGGAATGCGTGGGCTATAACACATAAAAATATGGGAATCACGCGAAATTCTAGTTTTTTGGCTGAAAAACGCAAAAGACTAGGAACGATCATAGAGGGGTGGTGACTATGGTTCCTTAGGTCGTATTTTATAGTCCAGAAAATTTTTAGGCGATCCGGCTCCGGGGTGCCCGACCCACTCGGAAGGAGTGGGCGATAGCACACAAAAATATGGGAATCGGGCGCAATTATAGTTTTTTGGCCAAAAAATGCAAAAAATGAGGAACGATCATGGCGAGGCGGTGGCTATGGTTCCTTAGGTCCTAATTGATGGCCAAATTTTTTTAGGCGATCCGAGTCCGGCGGCCCGGCCCACTCGGAAGGCGTGGGCAATAGCACACAAAATATGGAAATCGAGCGAAATTCTAGTTTTTTGGCCGAAAAACACAATAAATGAGGAACGATCATGGCGGGGCGGTGACTATGGTTCCTTAGGTCGTATTTGATGGCCCGAAAAATTTTAGGCGATCGGGGTCCACGGCTCCCGGGACCACTCGGAAGGCGTAAGCTATAGCACACTAAAATATGCAAATCGCGCGGAGTTCTAGTTTTTTGGCCGAAAAATGCAAAGCATTTGGAACGATCATGGTGGGGCGGTGACTATGGTACCTTAGGTCGTATTTGATAGTCCGGAAAAATTTTAGGCGATCGGGGTCCGCTGCTCCCCAGACCACTTGGAAGGCGTGGGTATAGCACACGAAAATATGGGAATCGGGCATAATTCTAGTTTTTTGGCCGAAAAATGCAAAAAATGAGAAACGATGATGGCGGGGCGGTTACTATGGTTCCTTAGGTCGTATTTGACGGCCCGGAAAATTTTTAGGCGATCGGGGTCCTGGGGTCCCGGAACCATTTGGGAGGGTGGGCAATATCACACAAAAATATTGTAATCGGGCGAAATTCTAGTTTTTTGGCCGAAAAACGCAACAAATGAGGAATGATCATGGCTGGGCGGTGACTATGGTTCCTTAGGTCGTATTTGATAGTCCGAAAAAATTTTAGGCGATAGGGGTCCGGAGTTCCCGGGTTTACTTGGAAGGCGTGGGCTATAGGACACGAAAATATGGGAATCGCGCGGAATTCTAGTTTTTTTGCCGAAAAACAGAAAAAACTAGGAACGATCATGGCTGGGCGGTGACTATGGTTCCTTAGGTCTTATTTGATATCCGAAAAAATTTTAGGCGATAGGGGTCCGGAGACCCGGGACCACTCGGAAGGCGTGGGCTATAACACACAAAAATATGGGAATCGCGCGGAATTCTAGTTGTTTGGCCGAAAAACGCAAAAAATGAGGAACGGTCATGGCGGGGTGGTTACTATGGTTCCTTAGGTCGTATTTTATGGCCCGGAAAATTTTTAGGCGATCGAGGTTCGGGGTTCCCGGGACCCCTTGGAAGGCGTGGGCTAAAGCACACGAAAATATGGAAATCGCGCGGAATTCTAGTTTTTTGGCTGAAAAATGCAATAGACTAGGAACGATCATGGCGGGGCGGTGACTATGGTTCCTTAGGTATTATTTTATATTCAGGAAAATTTTTAGGCGATCCGGCTTAGGGCGGCCCGACCCACTCGGAAGGCGTGGGGGATAGCACACAAAAATATGGGAATCGGGCTGAATTCTAGTTTTTTAGCCAAAAAATGCAAAAAATGAGGAACGATCATGGCGAGGCGGTGACTATGGTTCCTTAGGTCCTAATTGATGGCCCGAAAACTTTTTAGGCGATCAGAGTCCGGCGGCCCGGCCCACTCGGAAGGCGTGGGCAATAGCACACAAAAATATGGTAATCGAGCGGAATTCTAGTTTTTTGGCCGAAAAATGCAATAAATGAGGAACAATCATGGCAGGGCGGTGACTATGGTTTCTTAGGTCGTATTTGATGACCCGAAAAATTTTAGGTGATCGGGGTCCACGGCTCCCGGGACCACTCGGAAGGCGTAAGCTATAGCACACTAAAATATGCAAATCGCGCGGAGTTCTAGTTTTTTGGCCGAAAAATGCAAAGCATTTGGAACGATCATGGTGGGGCGGTGACTATGGTACCTTAGGTCGTATTTGATAGTCCGGAAAAATTTTAGGCGATCGGGGTCTGCGGCTCCCCGGACCACTTGGAAGGCGTGGGTATAGCACACGAAAATATGGGAATCGGGCGTAATTCTAGTTTTTTGGCCGAAAAATGCAAAAAATGAGAAACGATGATGGCGAGGCAGTTACTATGGTTCCTTAGGTCGTATTTGATGGCCCGGAAAAATTTTAGGCGATCGGGGTCCGGGGGTCCCGGAACCACTTGGAAGGGTGGGCAATAGCACAAAAAAATATTGTAATCGGGCGGAATTCTAGTTTTTTGGCCGAAAAACGCAACAAATGAGGAATGATCATGGCTGGGCGGTGACTATGGTTCCTTAGGTCATATTTGATAGTCCGAAAAAATTTTAGGCGATAGGGGTCCGGAGTTCCCGGGTTCACTTGGAAGGCGTGGGCCATAGGACACGAAAATATGGGAATCGCGCGGAATTCTCGTTTTTTGGCCGAAAAATGGAAAAAACTAGGAACGATCATGGCTGGGTGGTGACTATGGTTCCTTAGGTCTTATTTGATAGTCCGGAAAAATTTTAGGCGATAGGGGTCCGGAGACCCGGGACCACTCGGAAGTCGTGGGCTATAACACACAAAATATGGGATCGCGCGGAATTCTAGTTGTTTGGCCGAAAAACGCAAAAAATGAGGAACGATCATGGCGGGGCGGATACTATGGTTCCTTAGGTCGTATTTGATAGTCCAGAAACATTTTAGGCGATAGGGGTCCGGAGGTCCCGGGACCACTCGGAAGGTGTGGGCTATAACACACAAAAATATGGGATCGCGCGGAATTCTAGTTGTTTGGCCGAAAAACGCAAAAAATGAGGAACGCTCATGGCGGGGCGGATACTATGGTTCCTTAGGTCGTATTTGATAGTCCGGAAAAATTTTAGGCGATAGGGGTCATGAGGTCGCGGGACCACTCGGAAGGGGTGGGCTATAACACACAAAAATATGGGAATCGCGCGGAATTATAGTTCTTTGGCCGAAAAACACAAAAAATAAGGAACGATCATGGCGGAGCGGATACTATGGTTCCTTAGGTCATATTTGATTGCCCGGAAAAATTTTAGGCGATCAGGGTCCGCGGCTCTTGGGACCACTCGGAATGTGTGGGTATAGCACATGAAAATCTGGGAATCGGGCGAAATTCTAGGTCTTTTTCAGTAACATGCAAAAAATGTGGAAAGATCTTGGCAGGGCGGTGACTATGGTTTCTTTGGTTTTATTTGATAGTCCGGAAAAATATTAGGCAATAGGGGTCCGGAGGTCCCGGGACCACTCGGAAGGCGTGGGCTATAACACACAAAAATATGGGAATCGCGCGGAATTTTGGTTGTTTGGCCGAAAAACACAAAAAATGTGGAACGATCATGGCCGGGCGGATACTATGGTTCCTTAGGTCATATTTGATAGTCCGGAAAAATTTTAGGCGATAGGGGTGAGGAGGTCCCGGGACCACTCGGAATGCGTGGGCTATAACACACAAAAATATGGGAATCACGCGAAATTCTAGTTTTTTGGCTGAAAAACGCAAAAGACTAGGAACGATCATAGAGGGGTGGTGACTATGGTTCCTTAGGTCGTATTTTATAGTCCGGAAAATTTTTAGGCGATCCGGTTCCGGGGTGCCCGACCCACTCGGAAGGAGTGGGCGATAGAACACAAAAATATGGGAATCGGGCGCAATAATAGTTTTTTGGCCAAAAAATGCAAAAAATGAGGAACGAACATGGTGAGGCGGTGACTATGGTTCCTTAGGTACTAATTGATGGCCCGAAATATTTTTAGGCGATCCGAGTCCGGCGGCCCTGCCCACTCGGAAGGCGTGGGCAATAGCACACAAAATATGGAAATCGAGCGAAATTCTAGTTTTTTGGCCAAAAAACGCAATAAATGAGGAACAATCATGGCGGGGCGGTGACTACAGTTCCTTAGGTCGTATTTGATGGCCCGAAAAATTTTAGGCGATCGGGGTCCACGGCTCCCGGGACCACTCGGAAGGCGTAAGCTATAGCACACTAAAATATGCAAATCGCGCGGAGTTCTAGTTTTTTGGCCGTAAAATACAAAGCATTTGGAACGATCATGGTAGGGCGGTGACTATGGTACCTTAGGTCGTATTTGATAGTCCGGAAAAATTTTAGGCGATCGGGGTCCGCCGCTCTCCAGACCACTTGGAAGGCGTGGGTATAGCACACGAAAATATGGGAATCGGGCATAATTCTAGTTTTTTGGCCGAAAAATGCAAAAAATGAGAAACGATGATGGCGGGGTGGTTACTATGGTTCCTTAGGTCGTATTTGATGGCCCGAAAAATTTTTGGGCGATCGAGGTCCTGGGGTCCCGGAACCATTTGGAAGGGTGGGCAATATCACACAAAACAATTGTAATCGGGCGAAATTCTAGTTTTTTGGCCGAAAAACGCAACAAATGAGGAATGATCATGGCTGGGCGGTGACTATGGTTCCTTAGGTCGTATTTGATAGTCCGGAAAAATTTTAGGCGATAGGGGTCCGGAGTTCCCGGGTTCACTTGGAAGGCGTGGGCTATAGGACATGAAAATAAGGGAATCGCGCGGAATTCTAGTTTTTTTGCCGAAAAACGGAAAAAACTAGGAACGATCATGGTTGGGCGGTGACTATGGTTCCTTAGGTCTTATTTGATATCCGGAAAAATTTTAGGCGATAGGGGTCCGGAGACCCGGGACCACTCGGAAGGCGTGGGCTATAACACAGAAAAATATGGGAATCGCGCGGAATTCTAGTTGTTTGGCCGAAAAACGCAAAAAATGAGGAACGGTCATGGCGGGGTGGTTACTATGGTTCCTTAGGTCGTATTTTATGGCCCGGAAAATTTTTAGGCGATCGAGGTTCGGGGTTCCCGGGACCCCTTGGAAGGCGTGGGCTAAAGCACACGAAAATATGGAAATCGCGCGGAATTCTAGTTTTTTGGCTGAAAAATGCAATAGACTAGGAACGATCATGGCGGGGCGGTGACTATGGTTCCTTAGGTATTATTTTATATTCAGGAAAATTTTTAGGCGATCCGGCTTCGGGCGGCCCGACCCACTCGGAAGGCATGGGGGATAGCACACAAAAATATGGGAATCGGGCTGAATTCTAGTTTTTTAGCCAAAAAATGCAAAAAATGAGGAACGATCATGGCGAGGCGGTGACTATGGTTCCTTAGGTCCTAATTGATGGCCCGAAAACTTTTTAGGCGATCAGAGTCCGGCGGCCCGGCCCACTCGGAAGGCGTGGGCAATAGCACACAAAAATATGGTAATCGAGCGGAATTCTAGTTTTTTGGCCGAAAAATGCAATAAATGAGGAACAATCATGGCAGGGCGGTGACTATGGTTTCTTAGGTCGTATTTGATGACCCGAAAAATTTTAGGTGATCGGGGTCCACGGCTCCCGGGACCACTCGGAAGGCGTAAGCTATGGCACACTAAAATATGCAAATCTCGCGGAGTTCTAGTTTTTTGGCCGAAAAATGCAAAGCATGTGGAACGATCATGGTGGGGCGGTGACTATGGTACCTTAGGTCGTATTTTATAGTCCAAAAAAATTTTAGGCGATCGGGGTCCGCGGCTCCCCGGACCACTTGGAAGGCGTGGGTATAGCACACGAAAATATGTGAATCGGGCGTAATTCTAGTTTTTTGGCCGAAAAATGCAAAAAATGAGAAACGATGATGGCGGGGCAGTTACTATGGTTCCTTAGGTCGTATTTGATGGCCCGGAAAAATTTTAGGCGATCGGGGTCCGGGGGTCCCGGAACCACTTGGAAGGGTGGGCAATAGCACAAAAAAATATTGTAATCGGGCGGAATTCTAGTTTTTTGGCCGAAAAACGCAACAAATGAGGAATGATCATGGCTGGGCGGTGACTATGGTTCCTTAGGTCATATTTGATAGTCCGAAAAAATTTTAGGCGATAGGGGTCCGGAGTTCCCGGGTTCACTTGGAAGGCGTGGGCCATAGGACACGAAAATATGGGAATCGCGCGGAATTCTCGTGTTTTGGTCGAAAAATGGAAAAAACTAGGAACGATCATGGCTGGGTGGTGACTATGGTTCCTTAGGTCTTATTTGATAGTCCGGAAAAATTTTAGGCTATAGGGGTCCGGAGACTCGGGACCACTCGGAAGTCGTGGGCTATAACACACAAAATATGGGATCGCGCGGAATTCTAGTTGTTTGGCCGAAAAACGCAAAAAATGAAGAACGATCATGGCGGGGCGGATACTATGGTTCCTTAGGTCGTATTTGACAGTCCAGAAAAATTTTAGGCGATAGGGGTCCGGAGTTCCCGGGACCACTCGGAAGGTGTGGGCTATAACACACAAAAATATGGGAATCGCGCGTAATTCTAGTTGTTTGGCCGAAAAATGCAAAAAATAAGGAACGATCATGGCGGGGCGGATACTATGGTTCCTTAGGTCGTATTTGATTGCCCGGAAAATTTTTAGGCGATAGGGGTCCGCGACTCTTGGGACCACTCGGAATGCGTGGTTATAGCACACGAAAAAATGGGAATCGGGCGAAATTCTAGGTCTTTTTAAGTAACATGCAAAAAATGTGGACAGATCTTGGCAGGGCGGTGACTATGGTTCCTTTGGTCTTATTTGATAGTCCGGAAAAATATTAGGCGATAGGGGTCCGGAGGTCCCGGGACCACTCGGAAGGCGTGGGCTATAACACAAAAAAATATGGGAATCGAGCGGAATTCTAGTTTTTTGGCCGAAAAACGCAATAAATTAGGAATGATCATGGCGGGGCGGTGACTATGGTTCCTTAGGTCGTATTTGATATTCTGAAAAAAGTTTAGGCGATAGGGGTCCGGAGACCCGGGACAACTCGGAAGGCATGGGCTATTACACACAAAAATATGGGATCGCGCGGAATTCTAGTTGTTTGGCCGAAAAACGCAAAAAATGAGGAACGATCATAGCGGGGCGGATACTATGGTTCCTTAGGTCATATTTGATAGTCCGGAAAAATTTTATGCGATAGGGGTCCGGAGGTCCCGGGACCACTCGGAGGGTGTGGGCTATAACACACAAAAATATGGGAATCGCGCGGAATTCTAGTTGTTTGGCCGAAAAACGCAAAAAATAAGGAACGATCATGGCAGGGCAGATACTATGGTTCCTTAGGTCGTATTTGATTGCCCGGAAAAATTTTAGGTGATCGGGGTCCGCGGCTCTTGGGACCAATCGGAATGCGTGGGTATAGCACACGAAAATATGCGAATCGGGCGAAATTCTATGTCTTTTTCAGTAACATGCAAAAAATGTGGAAAGATCTTGGCAGGGCGGTGACTATGGTTCCTTTGGTCTTATTTGATAGTCCGGAAAAATATTAGGCTATAGGGGTCCGGAGGTCCTAGGACCACTCGGAAGGCGTGGGCTATAACACACAAAAATATGGTAATCGCGCGGAATTCTAGTTGTTTGGCCAAAAACCGCAAAAAATGAAGAACGATCATGGAGGGGCGGATACTCTGGTTCCTTAGGTTGTATTTTATAGTCCGGAAAATTTTTAGGCGATCCGTCTTCGGGGGACCGACCCACTCGGAAGGCGTGGGCGATAGCACACAAAAATATGGGAATCGTGCGGAATTCTAGTTTTTTGGCCAAAAAATGCAAAAAATGAGGAACGATCATGGCGAGGCGGTGCCTATGGTTACTTAGGTCCTAATTGATGGCCCAAAAATTTTTTAGGCGATCCGAGTCCGGCGGCCCGGCCCACTCGGAAGGCTTGGGCAATAGCACACAAAAATATGGTAATCGAGCGGAATTCTAGTTTTTTGGCCAAAAAACGCAATAAATGAGGAACGATCATGGCGGGGCGGTGACTATGGATCCTTAGGTCGTATTTGATGGCCCGGAAAATTTTAGGCGATCGGGGTCCGCGGCTCCCCGGACCACTTGTAAGGCGTGGGTATAGCACACGAAAATATGGGAATCGGGCGTAATTCTAGTTTTTTGGCCGAAAAATGCAAAAAATGAGAAACGATGATGGCGGGGCGGTTATTATGGTTCCTTAGGTCGTATTTGACGGCCCGAAAAAATTTTAGTCGATCGGGGTCCGGGGGTCCCGTAACCACTTGGAAGGGTGGGCAATAGCACACAAAAATATTGTAATCGGGCAGAATTCTAGTTTTTTGGCCGAAAAACGCAACAAATGAGGAATGATCATGGCTGGACGGTGACTATGGTTCCTTAGGTCATATTTGATAGTCCGGAAAAATTTTAGGCGATAGGGGTCCGGAGTTCCCGGGTTCACTTGGAAGGCGTGGGCTATAGGACACGAAAATATGGGAATCGCGCGGAATTCTAGTTTTTTGGCCGAAAAACGGAAAAAACTAGGAACAATCATGGCTGGGCGGTGACTATGGTTTCTTAGGTCATATTTGATAGTCCAGAAAAATTGTAGGCGATAGGAGTCCGGAGACCCGGGACCACTCGGAAGGCGTGGGCTATAACACACAAAAATATGGGATCGCGTGGAATTCTAGTTGTTTGGCCGAAAAACGCAAAAAATGAGGAACGATCATGGCGGGGCGGATACTATGGTTCCTTAGGTCGTATTTGATAGTCCGGAAAAATTTTAGGCGATAGGGGTCCGGAGTTCCCGGGTTCACTTGGAAGGCGTGGGCTATAGGACACGAAAATATGGGAATCGCGCGGAATTCTCGTTTTTTGGCCGAAAAAAGGAAAAAACTAGGAACGATCATGGCTGGGTGGTGACTATGGTTCCTTAGGTCTTATTTGATAGTCCGGAAAAATTTTAGGCGATAGGGGTCCGGAGACCCGGGACCACTCGGAAGTCGTGGGCTATAACACACAAAATATGGGATCGCGCGGAATTCTAGTTGTTTGGCCGAAAAACGCAAAAAATGAGGAACGATCATGGCGGGGCGGATACTATGGTTCCTTAGGTCGTATTTGATAGTCCAGAAACATTTTAGGCGATAGGGGTCCGGAGGTCCCGGGACCACTCGGAAGGTGTGGGCTATAACACACAAAAATATGGGAATCGCGCGTAATTCTAGTTGTTTGGCCGAAAAACGCAAAAAATAAGGAACGATCATGGCGGGGCAGATACTATGGTTCCTTAGGTCGTATTTGATTGCCCGGAAAATTTTTAGGCGATCGGGGTCCGCGACTCTTGGGACCACTCGGAATGCGTGGTTATAGCACACGAAAAAATGGGAATCGGGCGAAATTCTAGGTCTTTTTAAGTAACATGCAAAAAATGTGGACAGATCTTGGAGGGGCGGTGACTATGGTTCCTTTGGTCTTATTTGATAGTCCGGAAAAATATTAGGCGATAGGGGTCCGGAGGTCCCAGGACCACTCGGAAGGCGTGGGCTATAACACACAAAAATATGGGAATCGCGCGGAATTCTAGTTGTTTGGCCAAAAACCGCAAAAAATGAGGAACGATCATGGCAGGGCGGATACTATGGTTCCTTAGGTCGTATTTTATAGTCCGAAAAATTTTTAGGCGATCCGTCTCCGGGGGACCGACCCACTCGGAAGGCGTGGGCGATAGCACACAAAAATATGAGAATCGTGCGGAATTCTAGTTTTTTGGCCAAAAAATGCAAATAATGAGGAACGATCATGGCGAGGCGGTGACTATGGTTCCTTAGGTCCTAATTGATGGCCCGAAAATTTTTTAGGCGATCCGAGTCCGGCGGCCCGGCCCACTCGGAAGGCTTGGGCAATAGCACACAAAAATATGGTAATCGAGCGTAATTCTAGTTTTTTGGCCGAAAAATGCCATAAATGAGGAACGATCATGGCGGGGCGGTGACTATGGTTCCTTAGTTCGTATTTAATGGCCCGGAAAATTTTAGGCGATCGGGGTCCGCGGCTCCCCGGACCACTTGGAAGGCGTGGGTATAGCACACGAAAATAAGGGAATCAGGCATAATTCTAGTTTTTTGGCCGAAAAATGCATAAAATGAGAAACGATGATGACGAGGCGGTTACTATGGTTCCTTAGGTCGTATTTGACGGCCCGAAAAATTTTAGGCGATCGGGGTCCGGGGGTCCCGGAACCACTTGGAAGGGTGGGCAATAGCACACAAAAATATTTGTAATCGGGCGGAATTCTAGTTTTTTGGCCGAAAAATGCAAAAAAATGAGGAATGATCATGGCTGGGCGGTGACTATGGTTCCTTAGGTCGTATTTGATAGTCCGGAAAAATTTTAGGCAATAGGGGTCCGGAGTTCCCGGGTTCACTTGGAAGGCGTGGGCTATAGGACAAGAAAATATGGGAATCGCGCGGAATTCTAGTTTTTTGGCCGAAAAACGGAAATAACTAGGAACGATCATGGCTAGGCGGTGACTATGGTTCCTTAGGTCTAATTTGATATCCGGAAAAATTTTAGGCGATAGGGGTCTGGAGACCCGGGACCACTCGGAAGGCGTGGGCTATAACACACAAAAATATGGGATCGCGCGGAATTCTAGTTGTTTGGCCGAAAAACGCAAAAAATGAGGAACGATCATGGCGGGGCGGATACAATGGTTCCTTAGGTCGTATTTGATAGTCCGGAAAAATTTTAGGCGATAGGGGTCTGGAGGTCCCGGGACCACTCGGAAGGTGTGGGCTATAACACACAAAAATATGGGAATCGCGTGGAATTCTAGTTGTTTGGCCGAAAAATGCAAAAAATAAGGAACGATCATGGCGGGGCGGATACTATGGTTCTTAGGTCGTATTTGATTGCCCGGAAAAATTTTAGGCGATCGGGGTCCGCGGCCCTTGGGACCACTCGGAATGCGTGGGTATAGCACACGAAAATATGGGAATCGGGCGAAATTCTAGGTCTTTTTCAGTAACATGCAAAAAATGTGGAAAGATCTTGGCAGGGCGGTGATTATGGTTCCTTTGGTCTTATTTGATAGTCCGGAAAAATATTATGCGATAAGGGTCCGGAGGTCCCGGGACCACTCGGAAGGCGTGGGTTATAACACACAAAAATATGGGAATCGTGCGGAATTCTAGTTGTTTGGCCGAAAAACGCAAAAAATGAGGAACGATCATGGCGGGGCGGATACTATGGTTCCTTAGGTCGTATTTGATAGTCCGGAAAAATTTTAGGCGATAGGGGTCAGGAGGTCCCGGGACCACTCGGAAGGCGTGGGTAATAACACATAAAAATATGGGAATCGCGCGAAATTCTAGTTATTTGGCCGAAAAACGCAAATAATGAGGAACGGTCATGGCGGGGTGGTTACTAGGGTACCTTAGGTCGTATTTGATGTCCCGGAAAATTTTTAGGCGATCGGGGTTCGGGGTTCCCGGGACCCCTTGGAAGGCGTGGGCTAAAGCACACGAAAATATGGAAAACGCACGGAATTCTAGTTTTTTGGCTGAAAAACGCAAAAGACTAGGAACGATCATGGTGGGGCGGTGACTATGGTTCCTTAGGTCGTATTTTATAGTCCGTAAAATTTTTAGGCGATCCGGCTACGGGGGGCCCGACCCACTCGGAAGGAGTGGGCGATAGCACATAAAAATATGGGAATCGAGCTGAATTCTAGTTTTTTGGCCAAAAAATGTAAAAAATGAGGAACGATCATGGCGAGGCGGTGACTATGTTTCCTTATGTCTTAATTGATTGCCCGAAAACTTTTTAGGCGATCCGAGTCCGGCGGCCCAGCCCACTCGGAAGGCATGGGCAATAGCACACAAAAATATGGTAATCGAGCGGAATTCTAGTTTTTTGACCGAAAAGCGCAATAAATGAGGAATGATCATGGCGGGGCGGTGACTATGGTTCCTTAGGTCGTATTTGATGGCCTGAAAAATTTTAGGCGATCGGGGTCCACGGCTCCCGGGACCACTCGGAAGGCGTAAGCTATAGCACACGAAAATATGCAAATCGCGCGGAGTTCTAGTTTTTTGGCCGAAAAATGCAAAGCATTTGGAACGATCATGGTGGGGCGGTGACTATGGTACCTTAGGTCGTATTTGATAGTCCGGAAAAATTTTAGGCGATCGGGGTCCACGGCTCCCCGGACCACTTGGAAGGCGTGGGTATAGCACACGAAAATATGGGAATCGGGTGTAATTCTAGTTTTTTGGCCGAAAAATGCAAAAAATGAGAAACGATGATGGCGGGGCGGTTACTATGGTTCCTTAGGTCGTATTTGACAGCCCGGAAAAATTTTAGGCATCGGGGTCCGGGGGTCCCGGAACCACTTGGAAGGGTGGGCAATAGCACACAAAAATATTGTAATCGGGCGGAATTCTAGTTTTTTGGCCGAAAAACGCAACAAATGAGGAATGATCATGGCTGGGCAGTGACTATGGTTCCTTAGGTCGTATTTGATAGTCTGGAAAAATTTTAGGCGATAGGGGTCCGGAGTTCCCGGGTTCACTTGGAAGGCGTGGGCTATAGGACACGAAAATATGGGAATCGCGCGGAATTCTAGTTTTTTGGCCGAAAAACGGAAAAAACTAGGAACGATCATGGCTGGGCGGTGACTATGGTTCCTTAGGTCATATTTGAAAGTCCGGAAAAATTTTAGGCGATAGGGGTCCGGAGACCCGGGACCACTCGGAAGGCGTGGGCTATAACACACAAAAATATGGGATCGCGCGGAATTCTAGTTGTTTGGCCGAAAAATGCAAAAAATGAGGAACGATCATGGCGGGGCAGATACTAAGGTTCCTTAGCTCGTATTTAATAGTCCGGAAAAATTTTAGGCGATAGGGGTCCGGAGGTCCCGGGACCACTCGGAAGGTGTGGGCTATAACAGGACAAAAATATGGGAATCACGCGTAATTCTAGTTGTTTGGCCGAAAAATGCAAAAAATAAGGAACGATCATGGGGGGGACGATACTATGGTTCCTTAGGTCGTATTTGATTTCCCGGAAAAATTTTAGGCAATCGGGGTCCGCGGCTCTTGGGACCACTCAGAATGTGTGGGTATAGCACTCGAAAATATGGGAATCGGGCGAAATTCTAGGTCTTTTTCAGTAACATGCAAAAAATGTGGAAAGATCTTGGCAGGGCGGTGACTATGGTTCCTTTGGTCTTATTTGATAGTCCAGAAAAATATTAGGCGATAGGGGTCCGGAGGTCCCGGGACCACTCGGAAGGCGTGGGCTATAACACACAAAAATATGGGAAGCGCGCGGAATTCTAGTTGTATGGCCGAAAAACGCAAAAAATGAGGAACGATCATGGCGGGGCGGATACTATGGTTCCTTAGCTCGTATTTGATAGTCCGGAAAAATTTTAGGCGATAGGGGTCCGGAGGTCCCGGGACCACTCGGAAGGCGCGGGCTATAACACACAAAAATATGGGAATCACGCGTAATTCTAGTTGTTTGGCCGAAAAATGCAAACAATAAGGAACGATCATGGCGGGGCGGATACTATGGTTCCATAGGTCGTATTTGATTGCCCGGAAAAATTTTAGACGAACGGGGTCCGCGGCTCTTGGGACCACTCGGAATGTGGGGGTATAGCACACGAAAATATAGGAATCGGGCGAAATTCAAGGTCTTTTTTAGTAACATGCAAAAAATGTGGAAAGATCTTGGCAGGGCGGTGACTATGGTTCCTTTGGTCTTATTTGATGGTCCAGAAAAATATTAGGCGATTGGGGTCCGAAGGTCCCGGGACCACTCGGAAGGCGTGGGCTATAACACACAAAAATATGGGAATCGCGCGGAATTCTAGCTGATTGGCCGAAAAACGCAAAAAATGAGGAACGATCATGGCGGGGCGGATACTATGGTTCCTTAGGTCGTATTTGATAGTCTGGAAAAATTTTAGGCGATAGGGGTCCGTAGACCCGGGACCACTCGGAAGGCGTGGGCTATAACAAACAAAAATATGGGATCGCGCGGAATTCTAGTTGTTTGGCCGAAAAACGCAAACAATGAGGAACGATCATGGCAGGGCGGATACTATGGTTCCTTAGCTCGTATTTGATAGTCCGGAAAAATTTTAGGCGATAGGGGTCCGGAGGTCCCGGGACCACTCGGAAGGTGTGGGCTATAACACACAAGAATATGGGAATCACGCGTAATTCTAGTTGTTTGGCCGAAAAATGCAAAAAATAAGGAACGATCATGGCGGGGTGGATACTATGGTTCCTTATGTCGTATTTGATTGCCCGGAAAAATTTTAGGCGATCGGGGTCCGCGGTTCTTGGGACCACTCGGAATGTGTGGGTATAGCACACAAAAATATGGGAATCGGTCGAAATTCTAGGTCTTTTTCAGTAACATGCAAAAAATGTGGAAAGATCTTGGCAGGGCGGTGACTATGGTTCCTTTGGTCTTATTTGATTGTCTAGAAAAATATTAGGCGATAGGGGTCCTGAGGTCCCGGGACCACTCGGAAGGCATGGGCTATAACACACAAAAATATGGGAATCGCGCGGAATTCTAGTTGTTTGGCCGAAAAACGCAAAAAATGAGGAACGATCATGGCGGGGCGGATACTATGGTTCCTTAGGTCGTATTTGATAGTCCAGAAAATTTTTAGGCGATAGGGGTCAGGAGGTCCCGGGACCACTCGGAAGGCGTGGGCTATAACACACAAAAATATGGGAATCACGCGTAATTCTAGTTGTTTGGCCGAAAAATGCAAAAAATAATGAACGATCATGGCGGGGCGGATACTATGGTTCCTTATGTCGTATTTGATTGCCTGGAAAAATTTTAGGCGATCGGGGTCCGCGATTCTTGGGACCACTCGGAATGTGTGGGTATAGCACACAAAAATATGGGAATCGGGCGAAATTCTAGGTCTTTTTCAGTAACATGCAAAAAATGTGGAAAGATCCTGGCAGGGCGGTGACTATGGTTCCTTTGGTCTTATTTGATTGTCCAAAAAAATATTAGGCGATAGGGGTCCGGAGGTTCCAGGACCACTCGGAAGGCGTGGGCTATAACACACAAAAATATGGGAATCGCGCGGAATTCTAGTTGTTTGGCCGAAAAACGCAAAAAATGAGGAACGATCATGGCGAGGTGGTGACTATGGTTCCTTAGGTCCTAATTGATGGCTCGAAAACTTTTTAGGCGATCCGAGCCCGGCGGCCCAGCCCACTCGGAAGGCGTGGGCAGTAGCACACAAAAATATGGTAATCGAGCGGAATTCTAGTTTTTTCGTCGAAAAATGAAATAAATGAGGAACGATCATGGCGGGGCGGTGACTATTGTACCTTAGGTCGTATTTGATAGTCCGGAAAATTTTTAGGCGATCGGGATCCGCGGCTCCCCGAACCATTTGGAAGGCGTGGGTATAGCACACGAAAATATGGGAATCGGGCGTAATTCTAGTTTTTGGGCCGAAAATGCAAAAAATGGGAAACGATGATGGCGGGGCGGTTACTATGGTTCCTTAGGTCGTATTTGACAGCCCGGAAAAATTTTAGGCGATCGGGGTTCCGGGGGTCCCGGAACCACTTGGAAGGGTGGGCAATAGCACACAAAAATATTGTAATCGGGCGAAATTCTAGTTTTTTGGCCGAAAAACACAACAAATGAGGAATGATCATGGCTGGGCGGTGACTATGGTTCCTTAGGTCGTATTTGATAGTCCGGAAAAATTTTAGGCGATAGGGGTCCGGAGTTCCCGGGTTCACTTGGAAGGCGTGGGCTATAGGACACGAAAATATGGGAATCGCGCGGAATTCTAGTTTTTTGGCCGAAAAACGGAAAAAACTAGGAACGATCATGGCTGGGCGGATACTATGGTTCCTTAGGTCGTATTTGATAGTCCGAAAAAATTTTAGGCGAGAGGGGTCCGGAGGTCCCGGGACCACTCGGAAGATGTGGGCTATAACACTCAAAAATATGGGAATCACGTGTAATTCTAGTTGTTTGGCCGAAAAATGAAAAAAATGAGGAATGATCATGGTGGGGTGGTTACTATGGTTCCTTAGGTCGTATTTGATGGCCCGGAAAATTTTTAGGCGATCGGGGTTCGGGGTTCCCGGGACCCCTTGGAAGGCGTGGGCTAAAGCACACGAAAATATGGAAATCGCGCGGAATTCTAGTTTTTTGGCTGAAAAACGCAAAAGACTCGGAACGATCATGGAGGGGCGGTGACTATGGTTCCTTAGGTCGTATTTTATAGTCCGGAAAATTTTTAGGCGATAGGGGTCAGGAGGTCCCGGGACCACTCGGAATGCGTGGGCTATAACACACAAAAATATGGGAATCGTGCGGAATTCTAGTTGTTTGGCCGAAAAATGCAAAAAATGAGGAACGATCATGGTGGGGTGGTTACTATGGTTCCATAGATCGTATTTGATGACCCGGAAAATTTTTAGGCGATCGGGGTTCGGGGTTCCCGGGACCCCTTGGAAGGCGTGGGCTAAAGCACACGAAAATATGGAAATCGCGCGGAATTCTAGTTTTTTGGCTGAAAAACACAAAAGACTAGTAACGATCATGGCGGGGAGGTGACTATGGTTTCTTAGGTCGTATTTGATAGTCCAAAAAATTTTTAGGCAATCCGGCTCGGGGGGGCCCGACCCACTCGGAAGGCGTGGGCGATAGCATACAAAAATATGGGAATCGGGCGAAATTCTAGTTTTTTGGCCAAAAATGCAAAAAATGAAGAACGATCATGTCGAGGTGGTGACTATGGTTCCTTAGGTCCTAATTGATGGCCCGAAAATTTTTTAGGCGATCCGAGTCCGGCGGCCCGGCACACTCGGAAGGCGTGGGCAGTAACACACAAAAATATGGTAATCGAGCGGAATTCTAGTTTTTTGGCCAAAAAATGCAATAAATGAGGAACGATCATGGCGGGGCGGTGACTATGGTACCTTAGGTCGTATTTGATAGTCCGGAAAAATTTTAGGCGATCGGGGTCCGCGGCTCCCCGAACCACTTGGAAGACGTGGGTATAGCACACGAAAATATGGGAATCGGGCGTAATTCTAGTTTTTTGGCCGAAAATGCAAAAAATGAGAAACGATGATGGCGGGGCGGTTACTATGGTTCCTTAGGTCGTATTTGACGGCCCGGAAAAATTTTAGGCGATCGGGGTTCCGGGGGTCCCGGGACCACTCGGAAGGCGTGGGCTATAACACACAAAAATATGGGATCGCGCAGAATTCTAGTTGTTTGGCCCAAAAACGCAAAAATTGAGGAACGATCATGGCGGGGCAGATACTATGGTTCCTTAGGTCGTATTTGATAGTCCGGAAAAATTTTAGGCGATAGGGGTCCGGAGGTCCCGGGACCACTCGGAAGGTGTGGGCTATAACACACAAAAATATGGGAATCACGCGTAATTCTAGTTGTTTGGCCAAAAAACGCAAAGAATGGGGAACAATCATGGTGGGGTGGTTACTATGGTTCCTTCGGTCATATTTGATGACCCGGAAAATTTTTAGGCGATCGGGGTTCGGGGTTCCCGGGACCCCTTGGAAGGCGTGGGCTAAAGCACACGAAAATATGGAAATCGCGCGGAATTCTAGTTTTTTGGCTGAAAAACGCAAAAGACTAGGAACGATCATGGCGGGGAGGTGACTATGGTTCCTTAGGTCGAATTTGATAGTCCGGAAAATTTTTAGGCAATCCGGCTCAGGGGGGCCCGACCCACTCGGAAGGCGTGGGCGATAGCACACAAAAATATGGGAATCAGGCGAAATTCTAGTTTTTTGGCCAAAAAATGCAAAAAATGAGGAACGATCATGGCGAGGCGGTGACTATGGTTCCTTAGGTCCTAATTGATGGCCCGAAATTTTTTTAGGCGATCCGAGTCCGGCGGCCCGGGCCACTCGGAAGGCGTGGGCAATAGCACACAAAAATATGGTAATCGAGCGGAATTCTAGTTTTTTGGCAGAAAAATGCAATAAATGAGGAACGATCATGGCGGGGCGGTGACTATGGTTCCTTAGGTCATATTTGATGGCCCAGAAAATTTTAGGCGATCGGGGTCCATGGCTCCCGGGACCACTCGGAAGGCGTAAGCTATAGCACACGAAAATAAGCAAAGCACGCGGAGTTCTAGTTTTTTGGCCGAAAAATGCAAAGCATTTGGAACGATCATGTTGGGTCGGTGACTATGGTACCTTAGGTCGTATTTGATAGTCCGGATAAATTTTAGGCGATCGGGGTCCGCGGCTCCCCGGACCACTTGGAAGGCGTGGGTATAGCGCACGAAAATATGGGAATCGGGCGTAATTCTAGTTTTTTGGCCCAAAAATGCAAAAAACGAGAAACGATCATGGCTGGGCGGTGACTATGGTTCCTTAGGTCTTATTTGATAGTCCGGAAAATTTTTAGGCGATAGGGGTCGGGAGACCCGGGACCACTCGGAAGGCGTGGGCTATAACAACAAAAATATGGGATCGCGCGGAATTCTAGTTGTTTGGCCAAAAAACGCAAAACATGAGGAACGATCATGGCGGGGTGGCCCGGAACATTTTTAGGCGATCGGAGTTCGGGGTTCCCGGGACCCCTTGGAAGGCAGGGGCTAAAGCACACGAAAATATGAAAATCGCGCGAAATTCTTGTTTTTTGGCTGAAAAACGCAAAAGACTAGGAACGATCATGGCGGGGCGGTGACTATGGTTCCTTAGATCATATTTTATAGTCCGGAAAATTTTTAGGCGATAGGGGTCAGGAGGTCCCGGGACCACTCGGAAGGCGTGGGCGATAGCACACAAAAATATGGGAATCGGGCAGAATTCTAGTTTTTTGGCCAAAATGCAAAAAATGAGGAACGATCATGGCGAGGCGGTGACTATGGTTCCTTAGGTCCTAATTGATGGCCCGAAAATTTTTTAGGCGATCCGAGTCCGGCGGCCCGGCCCACTCGGAAGGTGTGGGCAATAGCGCACAAAAATATGGTAATCTAGCGGAATTCTAGTTTTTTTGCCGAAAAATGCAATAAATGAGGAATGATTATGGCGGGGCGGTGACTATGGTTCCTTAGGTCGTATTTGATGGCCCGGAAAATTTTAGGCGATTGGGGTCCACGGCTCCCGGGACCACTCGGAAGGCGTAAGCTATAGCACACGAAAATATGCAAATCGCGCGGAGTTCTAGTTTTTTGGCCGAAAAATGTAAAGCATTTGGAACGATCATGATGGGGCGGTGACTATGGTACCTTGGGTCCTATTTGATAGTCCGGAAAAATTTTAGGCGATCGGGGTCCGCGGCTCCCCGGAACACTTGGAAGGCGTGGGTATAACACACGAAAATATGGGAATCGGGCGTAATTCTAGTTTTTCGGCCGAAAAATGCAAAAAATGAGAAACGATGATGGCGGGGCGGTTACTATGGTTCCTTAGGTCATATTTGATGGCCCGCAAAAATTTTAAGCGATCGGGGTCTGGGGGTCCCGGAACCACTTGGAAGGGTGGGCAATAGCACACAAAAATATTGTAATCGGGCGGAATTCTAGTTTTTTGGCCAAAAAACGCAACAAATGAGGAATGATCATGGCTGGGCGGTGACTATGGTTCCTTTGGTCTTATTTGATAGTCCGGAAAAATATTAGGCGATAGGGGTCCGGAGGTCCCGGGACCACTAGGAAGCCGTGGGCTATAACACACAAAAATATGGGAATCGCGCGAAATTCTAGTTGTTTGGCCGAAAAATGCAAAAAATGAGGAACGATCATGGCGGGGTTGTTACTATGGTTCCTTAGGTAGTATTTGATGGCCCGAAAAATTTTTAGGCGATCGGGGTTCGGGGTTCCCGGTACCCCTTGGAAGGCATGGGCTAAAGCACACGAAAATATGGAAATCGCGCGGAATTCTAGTTTTTTGGCTGAAAATTGCAAAAGACTAGGAACGATCATGGCGGGGCGGTGACTATGGTTCCTTAGGTCATATTTTATAGTCCGGAAAATTTTTAGGCGATAGGGTCAGGAGGTCCCGGGACCACTCGGAAGGCGTGGGCGATAGCACACAAAAATATGGGAATCGGGCGGAACTCTAGGTTTTTGGCCAAAATGCAATAAATGAGGAACGATCATGGCGAGGCGGTGACTATGGTTCCTTAGGTCCTAATTGATGGCCCGAAAATTTTTTAGGCGATCCGAGTCCGGCGGCCCGGCCCACTCGGAAGGTGTGGGCAATAGCACACAAAAATATGGTAATCTAGCGGAATTCTAGTTTTTTTGCCGAAAAACGCAATAAATGAGGAACGATTATGGCGGGGCGGTGACTATGGTTCCTTAGGTCGTATTTGATGGCCCGGAAAATTTTAGGCGATTGGGGTCCACGACTCCCGGGACCACTCGGAAGGCGTAAGCTATAGCACAGGAAAATATGCAAATCGCGCAGAGCTAATTTTTTGGCCGAAAAATGCAAAGCATTTGGACCGTTCATGATGGGGCGGTGACTATGGTACCTTGGGTCCTATTTGATAGTCCGGAAAATTTTTAGGCGATCGGGGTCCGCGGCTCCCCGGAACACTTGGAAGGCGTGGGTATAGCACACGAAAATATGGGAATCGGGCGTAATTCTAGTTTTTTGGCCGAAAAATGCAAAAAATGAGAAACGATGATGGCGGGGCGGTTACTATGGTTCCTTAGGTGGTATTTGACGGCCCGGAAAAATTTTAGGCGATCGGGGTCCAGGGGTCCCGGAACCACTTGGAAGGGTGGGCAATAGCACAAAAAAATATTGTAATCAGGCGGAATTCTAGTTTTTTGGCCAAAAAACGCAACAAATGAGGAATGATCACGGCTGGGCGGTGACTATGGTTCCTTTGGTCTTATTTGATAGTCCGGAAAAATATTAGGCGATAGGGATCCGGAGGTCCCGGAGGTCCCGGGACCACTAGGAAGCCGTGGGCTATAACACACAAAAATATGGGAATCGCGCAGAATTCTAGTTGTTTGGCCGAAAAATGCAAAAAATGAGGAACGATCATGGCGGGGTGGTTACTATGGTTCCTTAGGTAGTATTTGATGGCCCGAAAATTTTTTAGGCGATCGGGGTTCGGGGTTCCCGGGACCCCTTGGAAGGCGTGGGCTAAAGCACACAAAAATATGGAAATCGCGCGGAATTCTAGTTTTTTGGCTGAAAAACGCAAAAGACTAGGAACGATCATGGCGGGGTGGTGACTATGGTTCCTTAGGTCGTATTTGATAATCCGGAAAATTTTTAGGTGATCCGGCTCCGGGGGGCCCGACCCACTCGGAAGGCGTGGGCGATAGCACACAAAAATATGGGAATCGGGCGGAATTCTAGTTTTTTGGCCAAAAAATGCAAAACATGAGGAACGATCATGGCGAGGCGGTGACTATGGTTCCTTAGGTCCTAATTGATGGCCCGAAAAATTTTTAGGCGATCCGAGTCCGGCGGCCCGGCCTACTCGGAAGGCGTGGGCAATAGCACACAAAAATATGGTAATCGAGCGGAATTCTAGTTTTTTGGCCGAAAACGCAATAAATGCGGAACGATCATGGCGGGCGGTGACTATGGTTCCTTAGGTCGTATTTGATGGCCCGGAAAATTTTAGGCGATCGGGGTCCACGGCTCCCGGGACCACTCGGAAGGCGTAAGCTATAGCACACGAAAATATGCAAATCGCGCGGAGTTCTAGTTTTTTGGCCGAAAAATGCAAAGCATTTGGAACGATCATGATGGGGCGGTGACTATGGTACCTTAGGTCGTATTTGATAGTCCGGAAAAATTTTAGGCGATCGGGGTCCGCGGCTCCCCGGAACACTTGGAAGGCGTGGGTATAGCACACGAAAATATGGGAATCGGGCGTAATTCTAGTTTTTTGGCCGAAAAATGCAAAAAATGAGAAACGATGATGGCGGGGCGGTTACTATGGTTCCTTAGGTCGTATTTGACGGCCCGGAAAAATTTTAGGCGATCGGGGTCCAGGGGTCCCGGAACCACTTGGAAGGGTGGGCAATAGCACACAAAAATATTGTAATCGGGCGGAATTCTAGTTTTTGGCCAAAAAACGCAACAAATGAGGAATGATCATGGCTGGGCGGTGACTATGGTTCCTTTGGTCTTATTTGATAGTCCGGAAAAATATTAGGCGATAGGGGTCCGGAGGTCCCGGGACCACTAGGAAGGCGTGGGCTATAACACACAAAATTATGGGAATCGCGTGGAATTCTAGTTGTTTGGCCGAAAAATGCAAAAAATGAGGAACGATCATGGCGGGGTGGTTACTATGGTTCCTTAGGTCGTATTTGATGGCCCGAAAATGTTTTATGCGATCGGGCTTCGGGGTTCCCGGGACCCCTTGGAAGGCGTGGGCTAAAGCACACGAACATATGGAAATCGCGCGGAATTCTAGTTTTTTGGCTGAAAAACGCAAAAGACTGGGAACGATCATGGCGGGGCGGTGACTATGGTTCCTTAGGTCGTATTTGATAGTCCGGAAAATTTTTAGGCAATCCGGCTCCGGGGGGCCCGACCCACTCGGAAGGCGTGGGCGATAGCACACAAAAATATGGGAATCGGGCGAAATTCTAGTTTTTTGGCCAAAAAATGCAAAAAATGAGGAACGATCATGGCGAGGCGGTGACTATGGTTCCTTAGGTCCTAATTGATGGCCCGAAAAGTTTTTAGGCGATCCGAGTCCGGCGGCCCGGCCCACTCGGAAGGCGTGGGCAATAGCACACAAAAATATGGTAATCGAGCGGAATTCTAGTTTTTTGGCCGAAAACGCAATAAATGAGGAACGATCATGGCGGGGCGGTGACTATGGTTCCTTAGGTCGTATTTGATGGCCCAGAAAATTTTAGGCGATCGGGGTCCACGGCCCCCGGGACCACTCGGAAGGCGTAAGCTATAGCACACGAAAATATGCAAATCGCACGGAGTTCTAGTTTTTTGGCCGAAAAATGCAAAGCATTTGGAACAATCATGGTGGGGCGGTGACTATGGTACCTTAGGTCGTATTTGATAGTCCGGAAAAATTTTAGGCGATCGGGGTCCGCGGCTCCCCGGACCACTTGGAAGGCGTGGGTATAGCACACGAAAATATGGGAATCGGGCGTAATTCTAGTTTGTTGGCCGAAAAATGCAAAAAATGAGAAACGATCATGGCTGGGCGGTGACTATGGTTCCTTAGGTCTTATTTGATAGTCCGGAAAAATTTTAGGCGATAGGGGTCCGGAGACCCGGGATCACTCGGAAGGCGTGGGCTATAACATACAAAAAATTTGGGATCGCGCGGAATTCTAGTTGTTTGGCCAAAAAACGCAAAAAATGAGGAACGATCATGGCGGGGTGGTTACTATGGTTCCTTAGGTCGTATTTGATGGCCCGGAAAATTTTTAGGCGATCGGGGTTCGGGGTTCCCGGGACCCCTTGGAAGGCGTGGGCTATAACACACAAAAATATGGGAATCGCGCAGAATTCTAGTTTTTTAGTTGAAAAACGCAAAAGACTAGGAACGATCATGGCGGGGCGGTGACTATGGTTCCTTAGGTCGTATTTGATAGTTCGGATAATTTTAGGCGATCCGGGGGACCCGACCCACTCGGAAGGCGTGGGCGATAGCACACAAAAATATGGGAATCGGGCGGAATTCTAGTTTTTTGGCCAAAAAATGCAAAAAATGAGGAACGATCATGGCGAGGCGGTGACTATGGTTCCTTAGGTCCTAATTGATGGCACAAAAACATTTTAGGCGATCCGATTCCGGCGGCCCGACCCACTCGGAAGGCGTGGGCAATAGCACACAAATATTTGGTAATCGAGCGGAATTCTATTTTTTGGCTGAAAAACGCAATAAATGAGGAACGATCATGGCGGGGCGGTGACTATGGTTCCTTAGGTCGTATTTGATGGCCCGAAAAATTTTAGGCGATCGGGGTCCACGGCACCCGGGACCACTCGGAAGGCGTAAGCTATAGCACACGAAAATATACAAATCGCGCGGAGTTCTAGTTTTTTGGCTGAAAAATGCAAAGCATTTGGAACGATTATGGTGGGGCGGTGAATATGGTACCTTAGGTCGTATTTGATAGTCCAGAAAATATTTAGGCGATCAGAGTCCGCGGATCCCCGGAACATTTGGAAGGCGTGGGTATAGCACACGAAAATATGGGAATCGGGCGTAATTCTAGTTTTTTGGCCGAAAAATGCAAAAAATGAGAAACGATGATGGCGGGGCGGTTACTATGGTTCCTTAGGTCGTATTTGACGACCCGGAAAATTTTTAGGCGATTAGGGTCCGGGGGTCCCGGAACCACTTGGAACGGTGGGCAATAGCACACAAAAATATTGTAATCGGGCAGAATTCTAGTTTTTTGGCCGAAAACCGCAACAAATAAGGAATGATCATGGCTGGGCGGTGACTATGGTTCCTTTGGTCTTATTTGATAGTCCGGAAAAATTTTAGGCGATAGGGGTCAGGAGGTCCCGGGACCACTCGGAAGGCGTGGGCTATAACACACAAAAATATGGGAATCGCGCGGAATTCTAGTTTTTTGGCCGAAAAACGGAAAAAACTAGGAACGATCATGGCTGGGCGGTGACTATGGTTCCTTAGGTCTTATTTGATAGTCCGGAAAAATTTTAGGCGATAGGGGTCCGGAGACCCGGAACCACTCGGAAGGCGTGGGCTATAACACACAAAAATATGGGATCGCGCGGAATTCTAGTTGTTTGGCCGAAAAACGCAAAAAATGAGGAACGATCATGGTGGGGCGGATACTATGGTTCCTTAGGTCGTATTTGATAGTCCGGAAAAATTTTAGGCGATAGGGGTCCGGAGGTCCCGGGACCACTCGGAAGGTGTGGGCTATAACACACAAAAATATGGGAATCACGCGTAATTCTAGTTGTTTGGCCGAAAAATGCAAAAAATAAGGAACGATCATGGTGGGGTGGTTACTATGGTTCCTTAGGTCGTATTTGATGGCCCGGAATATTTTTAGGCGATCGGGGTTCGGGGTTCCCGGGACCCCTTGGAAGGCGTGGGCTATAGCACACGAAAATATGGAAATCGCGCGGAATTCTAGTTTTTTGGCTGAAAAACGCAAAAGACTAGGAACGATCATGGCGGGGCGGTGACTATGGTTCCTTAGGTCGTATTTTATAGTCCGGAAAATTTTTAGGCGATAGGGGTCAGGAGGTCCCGGGACCACTCGGAAGGCGTGGGCTATAACACACAAAAATATGGGAATCGCGCGGAATTCTAGTTGTTTGGCCGAAAAACGCAAAAAATGAGGAACGATCATGGTGGGGTGGTTACTATGGTTCCTTAGGTCGTATTTGATGACCCGGAAAATTTTTAGGCGATCGGGGTTCGGGGTTCCCGGGACCCCTTGGAAGGCGTGGGCTAAAGCACACGAAAATATGGAAATCGTGCGGAATTCTAGTTTTTTGGCTGAAAAATGCAAAAGACTAGGAACGATCATGGAGGGGAGGTGACTATGGTTCCTTAGGTCCTAATTGATGGCCCGAAAAATTTTTAGGCGATCTGGCTCAGGGGGGCCCGACCCACTCGGAAGGCGTGGGCGATAGCACACAAACATATGGGAATCGGGCGAAATTCTAGTTTTTTGGCCAAAAAATGCAAAAAATGAGGAACGATCATGGCGAGGCGGTGACTATGGTTCCTTAGGTCGTATTTGATGGCCCGGAAAATTTTAGGCGATCGGGGTCCACGGCTCCCGGGACCACTCGGAAGGCGTAAGCTATAGCACACAAAAATATGCAAATCGCGCGGAGTTCTAGTTTTTTGGCTGAAAAATGCAAAGCATTTGGAACGATCATGATGGGGCGGTGACTATGGTACCTTAGGGCATATTTGATAGTCCGGAAAAATTTTAGGCGATCGGGGTCCGCGGCTCCCCGGAACACTTGGAAGGCGTGGGTATAGCACACGAAAATATGGGAATCGGGCGTAATTCTAGTTTTTTGGCCGAAAAATGCAAAAAATGAGAAACGATGATGGCGGGGCGGTTACTATGGTTCCTTAGGTCATATTTGATGGCCCAGAAAAATTTTAGGCGATCGGGGTCCGGGGGTCCCGGAACCACTTGGAAGGGTGGGCAATAGCACACAAAAATATTGTAATCGAGCGGAATTCTAGTTTTTTGGCCAAAAAACACAACAAATGAGGAATGATCATGGCTGTGCGGTGACTATGGTTCCTTTGGTCTTATTTGATAGTCCGGAAAAATATTAGGCGAAAGGGGTCTGGAGGTCCCGGGACTAATAGGAAGGCGTGGGCTATAACACACAAAAATATGGGAATCGCGCGGAATTCTAGTTGTTTGGCCGAAAAATGCAAAAAATGATGAACGATCATGGCGGAGTGGTTACTATGGTTCTTTAGGTCGTATTTGATGGCCCGAAAATGTTTTAGGCGATCGAGGTACGGGGTTCCCGGGACCCCTTGGAAGGCGTGGGCTAAAGCAAACGAAAATATGGAAATCGCGCGGAATTCTAGTTTTTTGGCTGAAAAACGCAAAAGACTAGGAACGATCATGGCGGGGCAGTGACTATGGTTCCTTAGGTCGTATTTGATAGTCCAGAAAATTTTTAGGCGATCCGGCTCCGGGGGGCCCGACCCACTCGGAAGGCGTGGGCGATAGCACACAAAAATATGGGAATCGGGCGGAATTCTAGTGTTTTGGCCAAAAAATGCAAAAAGTGAAGAACGATCATAGCGAGGCGGTGACTATGGTTCCTTAGGTCCTAATTGATGGCCCAAAATTTTTTAGGCGATCCGAGTCCGGCGGCCCGACCCACTCGGAATGCGTGGGCAATAGCACCCAAAAATATGGTAATCGAGCGGAATACTATTTTTTGGCTGGAAAACACAATAAATGAGGAACGATCATGGCGGGGCGGTGACTATGGTTCCTTAGGTCGTATTTGATGGCCCGGAAAATTTTAGGCGATCGGGGTCCACGGCTCCCGGGACCACTCGGAAGGCGTAAGCTATAGCACACGAAAATATGCAAATCGTGCGGAGTTCTAGTTTTTTGGCCAAAAAATGCAAAGCATTTGGAACGATCATGGTGGGGCGGTGAATATGGTACCTTAGGTCGTATTTGATAGTCCAGAAAAATTTTAGGCGATCGGGGTCCGCGGCTCCCCGGAACACTTGGAAGGCGTGGGTATAGCACACGAAAATATGGGAATCGGGCATAATTCTAGTTTTTTGGCCGAAAAATGCATAGCATTTGGAACGATCATTGTGGGGCGGTGACTATGGTACCTTAGGTCGTATTTGATAGTCCAGAAAAATTTTAGGCGATAGGGGTCCGGAGACCCGGGACCACTCGGAAGGCGTGGGCTATAACACACAAAAATATGGGATCGCGCGGAATTCTAGTTGTTTGGCCGAAAAACGCAAAAAATGAGGAACGATCATGGCGGGGTGGTTACTATGGTTCCTTAGGTCATATTTGATGGCCCGGAAAATTTTTAGGCGATCGGGGTTCGGGGTTCCCGGGACCCCTTGGAAGGCGTGGGCTATAACACACAAAAATATGGGAATCGCGCAGAATTCTAGTTTTTTAGCTGAAAAACGCAAAAGACTAGGAACGATCATGGCGGGGCGGTGACTATGGTTCCTTAGGTCGTATTTGATAGTTCGGATAATTTTAGGCGATCCGGGGGACCCGACCCACTCGGAAGGCGTGGGCGATAGCACACAAAAATATGGGAATCGGGCGGAATTCTAGTTTTTTGGCCAAAAAATGCAAAAAATGAGGAACGATCATGGCGAGGCGGTGACTATGGTTCCTTAGGTCCTAATTGATGGCACAAAAACATTTTAGGCGATCCGATTCCGGCGGCCCGACCCACTCGGAAGGCGTGGGCAATAGCACACAAATATTTGGTAATCGAGCGGAATTCTATTTTTTGGCTGAAAAACGCAATAAATGAGGAACGATCATGGCGGGGCGGTGACTATGGTTCCTTAGGTCGTATTTGATGGCCCGAAAAATTTTAGGCGATCGGGGTCCACGGCACCCGGGACCACTCGGAAGGCGTAAGCTATAGCACACGAAAATATACAAATCGCGCGGAGTTCTAGTTTTTTGGCTGAAAAATGCAAAGCATTTGGAACGATTATGGTGGGGCGGTGAATATGGTACCTTAGGTCGTATTTGATAGTCCAGAAAATATTTAGGCGATCAGGGTCCGCGGATCCCCGGAACATTTGGAAGGTGTGGGTATAGCACACGAAAATATGGGAATCGGGCGTAATTCTAGTTTTTTGGCCGAAAAATGCAAAAAATGAGAAACGATGATGGCGGGGAGGTTACTATGGTTCCTTAGGTCGTATTTGACGACCCGGAAAATTTTTAGGCGATTAGGGTCCGGGGGTCCCGGAACCACTTGGAAGGGTGGGCAATAGCACACAAAAATATTGTAATCGGGCAGAATTCTAGTTTTTTGGCCGAAAACCGCAACAAATGAGGAATGATCATGGCTGGGCGGTGACTATGGTTCCTTTGGTCTTATTTGATAGTCCGGAAAAATTTTAGGCGATAGGGGTCAGGAGGTCCCGGGACCACTCGGAAGGCGTGGGCTATAACACACAAAAATATGGGAATCGCGCGGAATTCTAGTTTTTTGGCCGAAAAACGGAAAAAACTAGGAACGATCATGGCTGGGCGGTGACTATGGTTCCTTAGGTCTTATTTGATAGTCCGGAAAAATTTTAGGCGATAGGGGTCCGGAGACCCGGAACCACTCGGAAGGCGTGGGCTATAACACACAAAAATATGGGATCGCGCGGAATTCTAGTTGTTTGGCCGAAAAATGCAAAAAATGAGGAACGATCATGGTGGGGCGGATACTATGGTTCCTTAGGTCGTATTTGATAGTCCGGAAAAATTTTAGGCGATAGGGGTCCGGAGGTCCCGGGACCACTCGGAAGGTGTGGGCTATAACACACAAAAATATGGGAATCACGCGTAATTCTAGTTGTTTGGCCGAAAAATGCAAAAAATAAGGAACGATCATGGTGGGGTGGTTACTATGGTTCCTTAGGTCGTATTTGATGGCCCGGAATATTTTTAGGCGATCGGGGTTCGGGGTTCCCGGGACCCCTTGGAAGGCGTGGGCTATAGCACACGAAAATATGGAAATCGCGCGGAATTCTAGTTTTTTGGCTGAAAAACGCAAAAGACTAGGAACGATCATGGCGGGGCGGTGACTATGGTTCCTTAGGTCGTATTTTATAGTCCGGAAAATTTTTAGGCGATAGGGGTCAGGAGGTCCCGGGACCACTCGGAAGGCGTGGGCTATAACACACAAAAATATGGGAATCGCGCGTAATTCTAGTTGTTTGGCCGAAAAATGCAAAAAATGAGGAACGATCATGGTGGGGTGGTTACTATGGTTCCTTAGGTCGTATTTGATGACCCGGAAAATTTTTAGGCGATCGGGGTTCGGGGTTCCCGGGACCCCTTGGAAGGCGTGGGCTAAAGCACACGAAAATATGGAAATCGTGCGGAATTCTAGTTTTTTGGCTGAAAAATGCAAAAGACTAGGAACGATCATGGAGGGGAGGTGACTATGGTTCCTTAGGTCGTATTTGATAGTCCGGAAAATTTTTAGGCGATCTGGCTCAGGGGGGCCCGACCCACTCGGAAGGCGTGGGCGATAGCACACAAACATATGGGAATCGGGCGAAATTCTAGTTTTTTGGCCAAAAAATGCAAAAAATGAGGAACGATCATGGCGAGGCGGTGACTATGGTTCCTTAGGTCGTATTTGATGGCCCGGAAAATTTTAGGCGATCGGGGTCCACGGCTCCCGGGACCACTCGGAAGGCGTAAGCTATAGCACACAAAAATATGCAAATCGCGCGGAGTTCTAGTTTTTTGGCTGAAAAATGCAAAGCATTTGGAACGATCATGATGGGGCGGTGACTATGGTACCTTAGGGCATATTTGATAGTCCAGAAAAATTTTAGGCGATCGGGGTCCGCGGCTCCCCGGAACACTTGGAAGGCGTGGGTATAGCACACGAAAATATGGGAATCGGGCGTAATTCTAGTTTTTTGGCCGAAAAATGCAAAAAATGAGAAACGATGATGGCGGGGCGGTTACTATGGTTCCTTAGGTCATATTTGATGGCCCAGAAAAATTTTAGGCGATCGGGGTCCGGGGGTCCCGGAACCACTTGGAAGGGTGGGCAATAGCACACAAAAATATTGTAATCGAGCGGAATTCTAGTTTTTTGGCCAAAAAACGCAACAAATGAGGAATGATCATGGCTGGGCGGTGACTATGGTTCCTTTGGTCTTATTTGATAGTCCGGAAAAATATTAGGCGAAAGGGGTCTGGAGGTCCCGGGACTAATAGGAAGGCGTGGGCTATAACACACAAAAATATGGGAATCGCGCGGAATTCTAGTTGTTTGGCCGAAAAATGCAAAAAATGATGAACGATCATGGCGGAGTGGTTACTATGGTTCCTTAGGTCGTATTTGATGGCCCAAAAATGTTTTAGGCGATCGAGGTACGGGGTTCCCGGGACCCCTTGGAAGGCGTGGGCTAAAGCAAACGAAAATATGGAAATCGCGCGGAATTCTAGTTTTTTGGCTGAAAAACGCAAAAGACTAGGAACGATCATGGCGGGGCAGTGACTATGGTTCCTTAGGTCGTATTTGATAGTCCAGAAAATTTTTAGGCGATCCGGCTCCGGGGGGCCCGACCCACTCGGAAGGCGTGGGCGATAGCACACAAAAATATGGGAATCGGGCGGAATTCTAGTGTTTTGGCCAAACAATGCAAAAAGTGAAGAACGATCATAGCGAGGCAGTGACTATGGTTCCTTAGGTCCTAATTGATGGCCCAAAATTTTTTCAGGCGATCCGAGTCCGGCGGCCCGACCCACTCGGAATGCGTGGGCAATAGCACCCAAAAATATGGTAATCGAGCGGAATACTATTTTTTGGCTGGAAAACGCAATAAATGAGGAACGATCATGGCGGGGCGGTGACTATGGTTCCTTAGGTCGTATTTGATGGCCCGGAAAATTTTAGGCGATCGGGGTCCACGGCTCCCGGGACCACTCGGAAGGCGTAAGCTATAGCACACGAAAATATGCAAATCGTGCGGAGTTCTAGTTTTTTGGCCAAAAAATGCAAAGCATTTGGAACGATCATGGTGGGGCGGTGAATATGGTACCTTAGGTCGTATTTGATAGTCCAGAAAAATTTTAGGCGATCGGGGTCCGCGGCTCCCCGGAACACTTGGAAGGCGTGGGTATAGCACACGAAAATATGGGAATCGGGCGTAATTCTAGTTTTTTGGCCGAAAAATGCAAAAAATGAGAAACGATCATGGCTGGGCGGTGACTATGGTTCCTTACGTCTTATTTGATAGTCCGGAAAAATTTTAGGCGATAGGGGTCCGGAGACCCGGGACCACTCGGAAGGCGTGGGCTATAACACACAAAAATATGGGATCGCGCGGAATTCTAGTTGTTTGGCCGAAAAACGCAAAAAATGAGGAACGATCATGGAGGGGTGGTTACTATGGTTCCTTAGGTCGTATTTGACAGCCCGGAAAATTTTTAGGCGATCGGGGTTTGGGGTTCCCGGGACCCTTTGGAAGGCGTGGGCTATAACGCACAAAAATATGGGAATCGCGCGGAATTCTAGTTTTTTGGCTGAAAAATGCAAAAGACTAGGAACGATCATGGTGGGGCGGTGACTATGGTTCCTTAGGTCGTAATTGATGGCAAAAACATGTTTTAGGCGATCCGATTCTGGCGGCCCGGCCCACTCGGAAGGCGTGGGCGATAGCACACAAAAATATGGGAATCGGGCGGAATTCTAGTTTTTTGGCCAAAAAATGCAAAAAATGAGGAACGATCATGGCGAGGCGGTGACTATGGTTCCTTAGGTCCTAATTGATGGCAAAAAACGGTTTTAGGCGATCCGATTCCGGCGGCCCGGCCCACTCGGAAGGCGTGGGCAATAGCACACAAAAATATGGTAATCGAGCGGAATTCTATTTTTTGGCTGAAAAACGCAATAAATGAGGAACGATCATGGCGGGGCGGTGACTATGGTTCCTTAGGTCGTATTTGATGGCCCGAAAAATTTTAGGCGATTGGGGTCCACGGCACCCGAGACCACTCGGAAGGCGTAAGCTATAGCACACAAAAATATGCAAATCGCGCGGAGTTCTAGTTTATTGGCCGAAAAATGCAAAGCATTTGGAACGATCATGGTGGGGCGGTGAATATGGTACCTTAGGTCGTATTTGATAGTCCGGAAAAATTTTAGGCGATCGGGATCTGCGGCTCCCCGGAACACTTGGAAGGCGTGGGTATAGCACACGAAAATATGGGAATCGGGCGTAATTCTAGTATTTTGGCCGAAAAATGCAAAAAATAAGAAACGATGATGGCGGGGCGGTTACTATAGTTCCTTAGGTCGTATTTGACGACCCGGAAAAATTTTAGGCGATCGGGGTCCGGGGGTCCCGGAACCACTTGGAAGGGTGGGCAATAGAACACAAAAATATTGTAATCGGGCAGAATTCTAGTTTTTGGACGAGAACCGCAACAAATGAGGAATGATCATGGCTGGGCGGTGACTAAGGTTCCTTTGGTCTTATTTGATAGTCCGAAAAAATTTTAGGCAATAGGGGTCAGAAGGTCCCGGGACCACTCGGAAGGCGTGGGCGATAGCACAGAAAAATATGGGAATCGGGCGAAATTCTAGTTTTTTAGCCAAAAATGCAAAAAATGAGGAACGATCATGGCGAGGCGGTGACTATGGTTCCTTAGGTCCTAATTGATGGCCCGAAAATTTTTTAGGCGATCCGATTCCGCCGGCCCGGCCCACTCGGAAGGCGTGGGCAATAGCACCCAAAAATATGGTAATCGAGCGGAATTCTATTTTTTGGCTGAAAAACGCAATAAATGAGGAACGATCATGGCGGGGTGGTGACTATGGTTCCTCAGGTCGTATTTGATAGCCCGGAAAATTTTAGGCGATCGGGGTCCACGGCACCCGGGACCACTCGGAAGGCGCTCCTAAAGCACACGAAAATATGCAAATGGCGCGGAGTTCTAGTTTTTTGGCCGAAAAATGCAAAGCATTTGGATCGATCATGGTGGGGCAGTGAATATGGTACCTTAGGTCGTATTTGATGACCCGGAAAAATTTTAGGCGATCGGGGTCCAGGGGTCCCGGAACCACTTGGAAGGGTAGGCAATAGCACACAAAAATATTGTAATCGGGCAGAATTCTAGTTTTTTGGCCGAAAACCGCAACAAATGAGGAATGATCATGGCTGGGCGGTGACTATGGTTCCTTTGGTCTTATTTGATAGTCCGGAAAAATTTTAGGCGATAGGGGTCAGGAGGTCCCGGGACCACTCGGAAGGCGTGGGCTATAACACACAAAAATATGGGAATCGCGCGGAATTCTAGTTTTTTGGCCGAAAAACGGAAAAAACTAGGAACGATCATGGCTGGGAGGTGACTATGGTTCCTTAGGTCTTATTTGATAGTCCGGAAAAATTTTAGGCGATAGGGGTCCAGAGACCCGGGACCACTCGGAAGGCGTGGGCTATAACACACAAAAATATGGGATCGCGCGGAATTCTAGTTGTTTGGCCGAAAAATGCAAACAATGACGAACGATCATGGCGGGGGGGATACTATGGTTCCTTAAGTCGTATTTTATAGTCCGGAAAAATTTTAGGCGGTTGTGGTCCACGGCTCCCAGGACCACTCGGAAGGCGTAAGCTATAGCACACGAAAATAAGCAAATCGCGCGGAATTCTATTTTTTTGGCCGAAAAATGCAAAGCATTTGGAACGATCATGGTGGGGCGGTGACTATGGTACCTTAGGTCGTATTTGATAGTCCGGAAAAATTTTAGGCGATAGGGGTTGGGAGACGCGGGACCACTCGGAAGGCGTGGGCTATAACACACAAAAATATGGGATCGCGCGGAATTCTAGTTGTTTGGCCGAAAAACGCAAAACATGAGGAACGATCATGGTGGGGTGGTTACTGTGGTTCCTTAGGTCGTATTTGATGGCCCGGAAAATTTTTAGGCGATCGGGGTTCGGGGTTCGGGGTTCCCGGGACCCCTTGGAAGGCATGGGCTAAAGCACACGAAAAGACAGAAATCGCGCGGAATTCTAGTTTTTTGGCTGAAAAACGCAAAAGACTAGGAACGATCATGGCGGGGCGGTGACTATGGTTCCTTAGGTCGTATTTGATAGTCCGGAAAATTTTTAGGGGATCCGGCTCCGTGGGGCCCGACCCACTCGGAAGGCGTGGGCGATAGCACACAAAAATATGGGAATCGGGCGGAATTCTAGTTTTTTGGCTGAAAAATGCAAAAAATGAGGAACGATCATGGCGAGATGGTGACTATGGTTCCTTAGGTCCTAATTGATGGCCCGGAAAATTTTAGGCTATCGGGGTCCACGGCTCCCGGGACCACTCGGAAGGCGTAAGCTATAGCACACGAAAATATGCAAATCGCGCGAAGTTCTAGTTTTTTGGCCGAAAAATGCAAAGCATTTGGAACGATCATGGTGGGGCGGTGACTATGGTAACTTAGGTCGTATTTGATAGATCGGAAAAATTTTAGGCGATCGGGGTCCGCGGCTCCCCGGACCACTTGGAAGGCCTGGGTATAGCACACGAAAATATGGGAATCAGGCGTAATTCTAGTTTTTTGGCCGAAAAATGCAAAAAATGAGAAACGATGATGGCGGGGCGGTTACTATGGTTCCTTAGGTCGTATTTGACGGCCCGAAAATTTTTTAGGCGATCGGGGTACGGGGGTCCCGGAAACACTTGGAAGGGTGGGCAATAGCACACAAAAATATTGTAATCGGGCGGAATTCTAGTTTTTTGGCCGAAAAACGCAACAAATGAGGAATGATCATGGCTGGGCGGTGACTATGGTTCCTTTGTTCTTATTTGATAGTCCGGAAAAATATTAGGCGATAGGGGTCCGGAGGTCCCGGGACCACTCGGAAGGCGTGGGCTATATAACACACAAAATTATGGGAATCGCGCGGAATTCTAGTTGTTTGGCCGAAAAACGCCAAAAATGAGGAACGATCATGGCGTGGAGGATACTATGGTTCCTTAGGTCGTATTTGATAGTCCGGAAAAATATTAGGCGATAGGGGTCAGGAGGTCCCGGGACCACTCGAAAGGCGTGGGCTATAACACACAAAAATATGGGAATCGCGCGGAATTCTAGTTGTTTGGCCGAAAAACGCAAAAAATGAGGAATGATCATGGCGGGGCAGATACTATGGTTCCTTAGGTCGTATTTGATAGTCCGGAAAAATTTTAGGCGATAGGGGTCAGGAAGCCCCGGGACCACTCGGAAGGCGTGGGCTATAACACACAAAAATATGGGAATCGCGCGGAATTCTAGTTGTTTGGCCGAAAAACGCAAAAAATAAGGAACGATCATGGCGGGGTGGTTACTATGGTTCCTTAGGTCGTATTTGATGCCCCGAAAACTTTTTAGGCGATCGGGGTTCGGGGTTCCCGGGACCCTTCGAAGGCGTGGGCTAAAGCACACGAAAATATGGAAATAGCGCGGAATTCTAGTTTTTTGGCTGAAAAACGCAAAAGAATAGGAACGATCATGGCGGGGCGGTGACTATGGTTCCTTAGGTCGTATTTGATAGTCTGGAAAATTTTTAGGCGATCCGGCTCCGGGGGGCACGACCCACTCGGAAGGCGTGGGCGATAGCACACAAAAATATGGGAATCGGGCGGAATTCTAGTTTTTTGGCCAAAAAATGCAAAAAATGGGGAACGATCATGGCGAGGCGGTGAATATGGTTCCTTAGGTCCTAATTGATGGCCCTAAAAGTTTTTAGGCGATCCGAGTCCGGCGGCCCGGCCCACTCGGAAGGCGTGGGCAATAGCACACAAAATTATGGGAATATGAGAATCGTGCGGAATTCTAGTTTTTTGGCCGAAAAATGTAAAAAATGAGGAACGATCTTGGCGGGGAGGTGACTATGGTTACTTAGGTCTTATTTGATTGCCCGAAAAAAATTTAGGTGATCCGAGCTTGGGAGGCCCGGCCCACTCGGAAGGCGTGGGCTGTAGCACACGAAAATATGGGTATCGGGCGGAATTATAGTTTTTTGGCCGAAAAACGCAAAATATGAGGAACGATCAGGGCGGGGCGATGACTATGGTTTCTTAGGTCATATTTGATGGCCTTGAAAATTTTTAGGCGATCGTGGTCTGGGGGTCTTGGGACCACTTTGAAGGCCTAAGCTATAGCACACGAAAATATGGGAATCGGGCGGAATTCTAATTCTTTGGCCGAAAAATGCAAAAATTGAGGAACGATCATGGCGGGGCGGTGACTATGGTTCCTTAGGTCGTATTTAATGGCCCGAAAAAATTATAGACGTTCCGAGTCAAGAGGGACCGGCCCACTCGGAAGGTGTGAGCTATAGCACACGAAAATATGGGAATCGGGCGGAATTCAAGTTTTTTCGCTGAAAAACGCAAATAACTAGGAAAATTCATGGCCGAACAGTGACTATGGTTCCTTAGGTCGTATTTGATGGTCCGAAAAAATTTTAGGCGATCGGGGTCCGGGGGTCCCTACCCATTGGGAAGGCGTGGGCAATTATAGCACAGGAAAATATGGGAATCGGACGGAATTCTAGTTTTTTAGCCGAAAAATGCAAACAATGAGGAACGATCATGGCGGGGAGGTGACTATGGTCCTTAGGTCTTATTTGATGGCCCGAATAAAATTTAGATGATCCGAGTCCGGGGGCCTGGCCCACTCGGAAGGCGTGGGCTATAGCACACGAAAATATGGGAATCGGGCGGAATTCTAGTGTTTTTGCCGGAAATCGCAATAAATGAGGAACGATCATGGCGGGGCAGTTACTATGGTTCCTTAGGTCGTATTTGATGGCCCGGAAAAATTTTAGGCGATCGATGTCCGGGGAACCCGGGACCACTTGGAAAGCGTTGTCTATAGCACACAAAAATATGGGAACCGGGCGGATTTCTAGTTTTTAGGCCGAAAAATGCGAAAAATTAGGAAAGATCATGGCGAGGTGGTGACTATGGTTCCTAAGGTCCTATTTTATGGCCCGAAAAAACTTTAGGCGATCTGAGTACGGGGGGCTCGGCCCACTCGAAGGCGTGGGCAATAGCACACAATAATATGGTAATCGGGCGGAATTCTAGTGTTTTGGCCGAAAAACGCAAAAAATGAAGAACGATCATGGCGGGGCGGTGACTATGGTTCCTTAGGTCGTATTTGATGGCTGGAAAATTTTTAGGCGATCGGGGTCCGGGGTTCCCGGGACCACTCGGAAGGCATAGGCTATAGCAAATGAAGATATGGAATCGCGCGGAATTCTAGGTTTTTTGCCAAAAAACACAAAAACCTAGGAACGATCATGGCGGGGCGATGACTATGGTTCCTTAGGTCGTATTTGATGGTCCGGAAAAACTTTAGGCAATAGGGGTCCGGCGGTTTCGAGACCACTCGGAAGGCGTGGGCTATAACACACGAAAATATGAGAATCTCGCGGAATTATAGTTGTTTGGCCGAAAAATGCAATAAATGAGGAAGGATTATGGAGGGGCGGTTACTATGGTTCCTTAGGTCGTATTTGATAGCCTGGAAAACAATTTAGGCGATCGGGGTCCGGGGGTCCCGAGACCACTTGGAAGGCGTGGGCTATAGCACACAAAATATTGGAATCGAGCGGAATTCTAGTTTTTTGGCCGAAAAATTCAAAACATGAGGAACAATCATGGAGAGGTGGTGACTATGGTTCCTTTGGTCCTATTTGATGGTCCGAAAAAATTTAGGCGATCCGAGGGCAATAGAACACAAACATATGGTAATCCGACGGAATTCTAGTTTTTTCATCGAAAAATGCAAAACTTATGGAACGATCTTGGCGGGGCAGTGACTATGGTTCCTTAGGTTGTATTTGATGGCCCGAAATATTTTTAGGTGATCCAAGTCCACGAGGCCTACCCACTCGGAAGGCGTGGGATATAACACACAAAAATATGGGAATCGGGCGGAATTCTAGGTTTTTCGCCGAAAAATGCAAAAAACTAAGAACGATCATGGTGGGGCCGTGACTAAGGTTCCTTAGGTCGTATTTTATATCCCGAAAAATTTTTAGGCTATCGGGGTCCGGGGGTATGGGACCACTCGGAAGGCATGTGCTATAGCACACGAAAATATGGGATACGCGCGAAATTCTAGTTTTTTGGCCGAAAAACACAAAAAATGAGGAACGATCATGGCAGGGCGGTGACTATGGTTCCTTAAATCGTATTTGATGGCCCGGAAAAATAATAGTCGATCGGGGTCCAGGGTTCCCGGGACCACTTGGAAGGCGTGGGCTATAACACACGAAAATATGGGAATCGGGCGAAATTCTTGTTTTTTCGCCGAAAAATGCAAAAAATGAGGAACGATCATTGCGGGGCGGTGACTATGGTTCCTTAGGTCGTATTTGATGGTACGAAATTTTTTTAGGAGATCGGGGTTCAAGGGTCCCGGGACCACTTGGAAGGCGTGGGTTATAGCACACGAAAATAAGGGAATCGGGCAGAATTCTAGTTTTTTCGCCGTAAAATGCATGAAATGAGGACCGATCATGGCGGGGCGGTGACTATGGTTCCTTAGGTCGTATTTGAGGGCCCGAAAATTTTAGGCGATCGGGGTCCGGGAGTCCCGGGTCCACTTGGAAGGCATGGGCTATAACACACGAAAATGTGGGAATCGGGCGAAATTCTAGTTTTTTGACCATAAAATGAAAAAAATGAGGAAAGGTCATGGAGGGGCTGTGACTTTTGTTCCTTAGCTCGTATTTGATGGCCCAGAAAATTTTTAGGCGATCCGGCTCCGGGGGACCCTACACATTGGGAAGGCGTGGGCTATTATAGCACATGAAAATATGGGAATCGTGCGAAATTCTAGCCTTAGGTCTTATTTGATGGCCCGAAAAAAATTTAGGTGATCTGAGTTCGGGAGACCCGGCCCACTCGGAAGGCGTGGGTTGTAGCACACGAAAATATGGGAATCGGGCGGAATTCTAGTTTTTTGGCCAAAAAACGCAAAATATGAGGAACGATCAGGGCGGGGCGATGACTATGGTTTCTTAGGTCATATTTGATGGCCTTGAAAATTTTTAGGCGATCGTGGTCTAGGGGTCCTGGGACTACTTTGAAGGCCTAAGCTATAGCACACGAAAATATGGTAATCAGGCGGAATTCTAATTTTTTGGCCGAATAATGCAAAAATTGAGGAACGATCATGGCGGGGTGGTGACTATGGTTCCTTAGGTCGTATTTAATGGCCCGAAAAAATTTTAGACGTTTCGAGTCAGGGGGGACCGGCCCACTCGGAAGGTGTGAGCTATAGCACACGAAAATATGGGAATCGGGCGGAATTCTTGTTTTTTTGCCGGAAATCGCAATAAATGAGGAACGATCATGGCGGGGCAGTTACTATGGTTCCTTAGGTCGTATTTGATGGCCCGGAAAAATTTTAGGCGATCGGTGTCCGGGGATCCCGGGACCACTTGGAAAGCATTTTCTATAGCACACAAAAATATGGGAACCGGGCGGAGTTCTAGTTTTTTGGCCGAAAAATGCGAAAGATTAGGAAAGATCATGGCGAGGTGGTGAATATGGTTCCTAAGGTCCTATGTTATGGCCCGAAAAAACTTTAGGCGATCCGAGTACGGGGGGCTCGGCCCACTCGAAGGCGTGGGCAATAGCACACAATAATATGGTAATCGGGCGGAATTCTAGTGTTTTGGCCGAAAAACGCAAAAAATGAAGAACGATCATGGCGGGGCGGTGACTATGGTTCCTTAGGTCGTATTTGATGGCTGGAAAATTTTTAGGCGATCGGGGTCCGGGGTTCCCGGGACCACTCGGAAGGCGTGGGCTATAGCAAAAGAAGATATGGAATCGCACGGAATTCTAGGTTTTTTGCCAAAAAACACAAAAACCTAGGAACGATCATGGCGAGGCGGTGACTATGGTTCCTTAGGTCATATTTGATGGTCCGGAAAAACTTTAGGCAATAGGGGTCCGGCGGTTCCGGGACCACTCGGAAGGCGTGGGCTATAGCACACGAAAATATGAGAATCGCGCGAAATTCTAGTTGTTTGGCCGAAAATGCAATAAATGAGGAAGGATCATGGGGGGCGGTTACTATGGTTCCTTAGTTCGTATTTGGTAGCCTGGAAAAACATTTAGGCGATCGGGGTCCGGGGGTCCCGGGACCACTTGGAAGGCGTGGGCTATAGCACACAAAATATTGGAATCGAGCGGAATTCTAGTTTTTTGGCCGAAAAATGCAAAACATGAGGAACAATCATGGAGAGGTGGTGACTATGGTTCCTTTGGTCCTATTTGATGGTCCGAAAAAATTTAGGCGATCCGAGTCCGGGAGCCCGGCCCACTCGGAAGGCGAGGGCAATAGAAACCAAACATATGGTAATCCGACGGAATTCTAGTTTTTTCGTCGAAAATGCAAAAAATGAGGAACGATCATGGCGGGGCTGTGACTATGGTTCCTTACGTTGTATTTGATGGCCCGAAATATTTTTAGGTGATCCGAGTCCGCGGGGCCGGCCCACTCGGAAGGCGTGGGATATAACACACGAAAATATGGGAATCGGGCGGAATTCTAGGTTTTTCGCCGAAAAACGCAAAAAACTAAGAACAACCATGGTGGGGCCGTGACTATGGTTCCTTAGTTTGTATTTTATGGCCCGGAAAAATTTTAGGCTATCGGGGTCCGGGGGTCTGGGACCACTCGGAAGGCATGGGCTATAGCACACGGAAATATGGGAATCGCGCGGAATTCTAGTTTTTTGGCAGAAAAACGCAAATAATGAGGAACGATCATGGCAGGGCGGTGACAATGGTTCCTTAAATCGTATTTGATGGCCCGGAAAAATAATAGGCGATCGGGGTCCAGGGTTCCGGGACAACTTGGAAGGCGTGGGCTATAACACACGAAAATATGGGAATCGGGCGGAATTCTAGTTTTTTCGCCGAAAAATGCAAAAAATGAGGAACGATCATTGCGGGGCGGTGACTATGGTTCCTTAGGTCGTATTTGATGGTACGGAAAAATTTTAGGAGATCGGGGTTCAAGGGTCACGAAAATAAGGGAATCGGGCATAATTCTAGTTGTTTCGCCGTAAAATGCATGAAATGAGGACCGATCATGGCGGGGCGGTGACTATGGTTCCTTAGGTCGTATTTGATGGCCTGAAAAATTTTAGGCGATCGGGGTCCGGGAGTCCCGGGTCCACTTGGAAGGCATGGGCTATAACACACGAAAATATGGGAATCGGGCGGAATTCTAGTTTTTTGGCCATAAAATGCAAAAAATGAAGAAAGGTCATGGAGGGGCTGTGACTTTGGTTCCTTAGCTCGTATTTGATGGCCCGGAAAATTTTTAGGCGATCCGGCTCCGGGGGGCCCTACACATTGGGAAGGCGTGGGCTATTATAGCACATGAAAATATGGGAATCGTGCGGAATTCTAGATTTTTGGCCCAAAAATGTAAAATATGAGGAACGATCTTGGCGGGGAGGTGACTATGGTTCCTTAGGTCTTATTTGATGGCCCGAAAAAAATTTAAATGATCCGAGTTCGGGAGGCCCGGCCCACTCGGAAGGCGTGGGCTGTGTAGTACACGAAAATATGGGGATCAGGCGGAATTCTAGGATTTTGGCCGAAAAATGCAAAATATGAGGAACGATCAGGGCGGGGCGATGACTATGGTTTCTTAGGTCATATTTGATGGCCTTGAAAATTTTTAGGCGATCGTGGTCTGGGGGTCCTGGGACTACGTTGAAGGCCTAAGCTATAGCACACGAAAATATGGGAATCGGGCGGAATTCTAACTTTTTGGCTGAAAAATGCAAAAATTGAGGAACGATCATGGAGGGGCGGTACCTATGGTTCCTTAGGTTGTATTTAATAGCCTGAAAAAATTTTACACATTCCGAGTCAGGGTGGACCGGCCCAATCGGAAGGTATGAGCTATAGCACACGAAAATATGGGAATCAGGCGGAATTCTAGTTTTTTCGCTGAAAAACGCAAACAACTAGGAAAATTCATGGAGGAACGGTGACTATGGTTCCTTAGGTCATATTTGATGGTCCGGAAAAATTTTAGGCGATCGGGGTCCGGGGGTCCCTACCCATTGGGAAGGCGTGGGCAATTATAGCACAGGAAAATATGGGAATCGGACGGAATTCTAGTTTTTAGCCGAAAAATGCAAAAAATGAGGAACGATCATGGCGGGGAGGTGACTATGGTCCTTAGGTCTTATTTGATGGCCCAAATAAAATTTAGATGATCCGAGTCCGGGGGGCCTGGCCCACTCGGAAGGCGTGGGCTATAGTACACGAAAAAATGGGAATCGGGCAGAATTCTAGTTTTTTGCCGGAAATCGCAATAAATGAGGAACGATCATGGCGGGGCAGTTACTATGGTTCCTTAGTTCGTATTTGATGGCCCGGAAAAATTTTAGGCGATCGGTGTCCGGGGATCCCGGGACCACTTGGAAAGCGTTGTCTATAGCACACAAAAATATGGGAACCGGGCGGATTTCTAGTTTTTTGGCCGAAAATGCGAAAAATTAGGAAAGATCATGGCGAGGTGGTGACTATGGTTCCTAAGGTCCTATTGTATGGCCCGAAAAAACTTTAGGCGATCCGAGTACGGGGGGCTCGGCCCACTCGAAGGCGTGGGCAATAGCACACAATAATATGGTAATCGGGCGGAATTCTAATGTTTTAGCCGAAAAACGCAAAACATGAAGAACGATCATGGCGGGGCGGTGACTTTGGTTCCTTAGGTCGTATTTGATGGCTGGAAAATTTTTAGGCGGTAGGGGTCCGAGGTTCCCGGGACCACTCGGAAGGCGTGGGCTATAGCAAATGAAGATATGGAATCGCGCGGAATTCTAGGGTTTTTCCTAAAAACACAAAAACCTAGGAACGATCATGGCGGGGCGGTGACTATGGTTCCTTAGGTCGTATTTGATGGTCCGGAAAAACTTTAGGCAATAGGGGTCCGGCGGTTCCGGGACCACTCGGAAGGCGTGGGCTATAGCACACGAAAATATGAGAATCGCGCGGAATTCTAGTTGTTTAGCCGAAAAATGCAAAAAATGAGGAAGGATCATGGATGGGCGGTTACTATGGTTCCTTAGGTCGTATTTGATAGCCTGGAAAAAAGATTAGGCGATCGGGGTCCGGGGGTCCCGGGACCACTTGGAAGGCGTGGGCTATAGCACACAAAAATATTGGAATCGAGCGGAATTCTAGTTTTTTGGCCGAAAATGCAAAACATGAGGAACAATCATGGCGAGGCAGTGACTATGGTTCCTTTGGTCCTATTTGATGGTCCGAAAAAATTTAGGCGATCCGAGTCCGGGGGGCCCGGCCCACTCGGAAGGCGAGGGCAATAGAACACAAACATATGGTAATCCGACAGAATTCTAGTTTTTTCGTCGAAAAATGCAAAAATGAGGAACGATCATGGCGGGGCAGTGACTATGGTTCCTTAGGTTGTATTTGATGGCCCGAAATTGTTTTAGGTGATCCGAGTCCGCGGGGCCGGCCCACTCGGAAGGCGTGGGATATAACACGCGAAAATATGGGAATCGGGCGGAATTCTAGGTTTTTGGCCGAAAAACGCAAAAAACTAAGAACAATCATGGTGGGGCCATGACTATGGTTCCTTAGGTCGTATTTTATGGCCCGAAAATATTTTAAGCTATCGGGGTCCGGTGGTCTGGGACCACTCGGAAGGCATGGGCTATAGCACACGAATATATGGGAATCGCGCGGAATTTTAGTTTTTTGGCCGAAAAACGCAAAAAATTAGGAACGATCATGGAAGGGCGGTGACTATGGTTACTTAAATCATATTTGATGGCCCGGAAAAATAATAGGAGATCGGGGTCCAGGGTTCCCGGGACCACTTGGAAGGCGTGGGCTATAACACACGAAAATATGAGAATCGGGCGAAATTCTAGTTTTTTTGCCGAAAAATGCAAAAAATGAGGAACGATCATTGCGGGGCGGTGACTATGGTTCCTTAGGTCGTATTTGATGGTACGGAAAATTTTTAGGAGATCGGGGTTCAAGGGTCCCGGGATCACTTGGAAGGCGTGGGTTATAGCACACGAAAATAGGCGAATCGGGCAGAATTCTAGTTTTTTCACCGTAAAATGCATGAAATGAGGACCGATCATGGCGGGGCGGTGACTATGGTTCCTTAGGTCATATTTGATGGCCCGAAAATTTTTAGGCGATCGGGGTCCGGGAGTCTTGGGTCCCCTTGGAAGGCATGGGCTATAACACACGAAAATATGGGAATCGGGCGAAATTCTACTTTTTTGGCCATAAAATGCAAAAAATGAGGAAAGGTCATGGAGGGGCTATGCCTTTGGTTCCTTAGCTCGTATTTGATGGCCCAGAAAAATTTTTGGCGATCCGGCTCCGGGGGCCCTACACATTGGGAAGGCGTGGGCTATTATAGCACATGAAAATATGGGAATCGTGCGGAATTCTAATTTTTTAGCCGGAAAATGTAAAAAATGAGGAACGATCTTGTGGGGAGGTGACTATGGCTCCTTAGGTCTTATTTGATGGCCCAAAAAAAATTTAGGTGATCCGAGTTCGGGAGGCCCGGCCCACTCGGAAGGCGTGGGCTGTAGGACACGAAAATATGGGAATCGGGCGGAATTCTAGTTTTTTGGCCGAAAAACGCAAAATATGAGGAACGATCAGGGCGGGGCGATGACTATGGTTTATTAGGTCATATTTGATGGCCTTGAAAATTTTTAGGCGATCGTGGTCTGGGGGTCCTGGGACCACTTTGAAGGCCAAAGCTATAGCACACGAAAATATGGGAATCGGGCGGAATTCTAATTTTTTTGGCCGAAAAATGCAAAAACTGAGGAACGATCATGGCGGGGAGGTGACTTTGGTTCCTTAGGTCGTATTTAATGGCCCAAAATTTTTTTAGACGTTCCGAGTCAGGGGGGACCGGCCCACTCGGAAGGTGTGAGCTATAGCACACGAAAATATGGGAATCGGGCGGAATTCTAGTTTTTTCGCTGAAAAACGCAAACAACTAGGAAAATTCACGACGGAACGGTGACTATGGTTCCTTAGGTCATATTTGATGGTACGGAAAAATTTTAGGCGATTGGGGTCCGGGGTTCCCTACCCATTGGGAAGGCGTGGGCAATTATAGCACAGGAAAATATGGGAATCGGACGGAATTCTAGTTTTTAGCCGAAAAATGCAAAAAATGAGGAACGATCATGGCGGGGAGGTGACTATGGTCCTTAGGTCTTATTTGATGGCCCGAATAAAATTTAGATGATCCGAGTCCGGGGGGCCTGGCCCACTCAGAAGGCGTGGGCTATAGCACACGAAAAAATGGGAATCGGGCGGAATTCTAGTTTTTTTTCGGAAATCGCAATAAATGAGGAACGATCATGGCGGGGCAGTTACTATGGTTCCTTAGTTCGTATTTGATGGCCCGAAAAACTTTTAGGCGATCGGTGTCCGGGGATCCCGGGACCACTGGGAAAGCGTTGTCTATAGCACACAAAAATATGGGAACCGGGCGGATTTCTAGTTTTTTGGCCGAAAATGCGAAAAATTAGGAAAGATCATGGCGAGGTGGTGACTATGGTTCCTAAGGTCCTATTTTATGGCCCGAAAAAACTTTATGCGATCCGAGTACGGGGGCTCGGTCCACTCGAAGGCGTGGGTAATAGCACACAATAATATGGTAATCGGGCGGAATTTTAGTGTTTTGGCCGAAAAACGCAAAAAATGAAGAACGATCATGGCGGGGCGGTGACTATGGTTCCTTAGGTCGTATTTGATGGTTGGAAAATTTTAGGCGATCGGGGGTCCGGGGTTCCCGGGACCACTCGGAAGGCGTGGGAAAATTTAATTAAAAGATTAAGTTCTATTGAAAAGGATTATAATGATTTAAGAACAAAAGAAGATTTCCCTGGTAAAAAGGAAAAACTCGAGTTTCTAATACAATGCTCCAGAAAAACCTCTGAAGAAATTAGTAAAATAGAAACAGTCTCTACAATCAATTCCATTGATTCTGAAATCAACAGAATTACTAACGATCCAAGACATTCTAATAAAAAGAATTACTATGGAAGGGCAAAACTATTGCTGCTCCTTCTAAAAGAGCAAAACAACATAAGAAATCTTCTGAAAGGATAAAAAGACGCCATAAGCGTAAAGAAAAAAAGGAAGGAACTCCTAAGAAAAGAAGATTTAGGATTTATTATTTATGCTAGTACTAGCTTGATTTAAGGTAGTATCTGGTTTAGAGATTACTAATTTTGTTTTAAGCCTCTCTTCGATTTGTTCTAGAAGTTTATCCGAAAAATCAAATTTTTCTTCTAATTCTGGAAACTTCTCTTTAGAATATTCAGGAAGCTTAATAAGAGGATGCGTTTCAATTTTAGAAGTTGTTATAGACCTTGTAGGGATTCCTAATTTATTAGTATCTTTTAACTGATTATAGACTACATGTAATAAATTATTTGTGTAATTATTTTGCACAATAATTTTATTAATGTCTTTGTTGGTTGGTCCAATGTCAGTATGAACACTTTCTCTTTTAAAAGGGGAAGCTGTGATTACTTCGCTTTGGACTGGTAACAGAATTTCTTCTAAGGGTGGATTAACGTCTTCAATTATACCTTTATTTTTGGTATACCATTTATTAACAATCATTTTTAAAGACTCCTTTTGATTTGGAATCTGTCCAGTTATTTCAAACCATTTAAAGAATTCAATATCACATTTGATTCTTTTTAAGTCTTTAATCCATTTATCTTTAAAAGATAACCTTTGTTCTAAAGAATAAGTATCTACATACCATTTTCGATTGATGGTATTGTTGGGATGTAACCACTGAGCATCTAGACTTTTCCAATTTATTTCAAAGTCATCAGCTCGGATTACAGTTAATTGATCAACCGTTTCAGCAGTTGGACTTTTTGGAGTAGAAATAAAGGGTCTGTTTTGATAAATAACTTTGGGAACAGTATTATTAAAATCTAATCCCTTAAGTTTTATATCGATTTCTTCGATAAGTTCTTCATCACTCTTGCTATCCTTAGAAGCAGGTTTAGTAAAGGTCATTCTTCTACTAGAAGAAGCTTCACTAGTCGAATTTGGACTTAAGAACTTTAAGTCTATTGCTCCAGAAGGATGTTGAATGACTTGTTCAATGTATGAACTCTCAGGTTCATAAATTGGTTGGGTAATGGAGTTAAAACTCCATTCGTCTTTCGAAAGAATTTCATCCCATTGAATCATTCTAGGGACGAACGTATTACTATGTTCTTGGTTTGCTTCCATGAGCATAGTAACTCCTTTATTACTTTCGATCTTAGCTTTTGGGGCTAAAGTTGTTTTCACAAGTCTGTAATAAACTCTATATATTACAGCTATTTCTCTTGTATTAACTTTGCTGTTCATATTTTTTGTTTTTATATTAAGAGTTAATGTATCCAGGACATTCTGATCATTTATGTCAACAGAAAAGTTTGGATAACAATTAAAGTATACAGGGCCTTGGGCTAAGTTACTTTGTAAGACTCCTAACAAAGAATCATCAAAGTTAAGAAGTCTGTCATCTCTTAGTAAGAGACAGAGAGGGGTGTCTAAACCTAATCTATATAAAGGTTTGACTGCCACTCGTACTAATCCGATGTGAAGGAAATTGAATTTCTTTCTGTAATGTTGAATGTCTTGTGCAACTAATAACTTGATTGTTTCTATCGAGTTATTGATGGCAATAGTAGATTCACAAGTTTTGATGTTATAATTATTTATAAAATCAAACTTACCAGTATGATAGATAGTACTGTAGGATTCTCTAGGAATACTCCAATTTTGTAAATCATTTTCTATTTTGGCAATATTAGTTACCGCCAGAGATTGGTTTATATCATTCAAGATTTTGTTTTTATCAAGATTATTCATAATAATATAGTTCTACTAATACAAGTATTTATTGCTTTTAGATTTAGAAGAATATAAAATCTTCTATTTTTATAAACATACAATTTTTGTACTAAAGTTTTTAAAACTTGAGAAATTTCTTCTAAACTTTATTTTCTTGGTTCAATAAAAACAAGTTCTTTATAAATTTCAATATTGCATTCAGCACGAAATTTTTTTTATTAATTTTTATTAATCTTTTTAGGCCTATCCATCTACCTTCATTTAAAATTCTTATTTTATGAAAAATAGGATGACGTTTCATTTGAAATAGGTTTTTCAAAATAATCAGTATTATAGGGGTATACTATCTTTAAGGAGTAAGTCTACTATCTCTGTTATCCTATCATGTAATAGTCTTCTAGATAATTCTATAATGTTCTTAACTGTATAATGTTTACTACTTATCTTCTTCTTTACTGCAGATCTATCTTGGTAGTGTTCTAAGTTCTAAGTTATCTTGGGGGTTGGGGATTAAACGTGTTAACTGTGTCCTGTTGTGTCCTGTCTCTCGCGGCACACCCTAGCCTATGGACGACGGCAACTGACGGCAGTTTAATAAGGTTTAATCAACATCCTACAAGGATCCCTCACACTATGAACATAGAACAATAGCCTAGTAAGATCAGAAGCTTTAAAGAAGATGAACAGTAAACCTATGCAGAAATGAACAGTATAGAAATGTCTAAGAGTTATAACATGAACATGATAACAAGATTTCGACGAACCCTAAAGACAGTATAATAGGTTTAGCCTAACATGTTTAACATGCCTCTGGTACCATTAAGAGGATCTTAAGTTTTATCTTTAAAGTAGATAAAATAAATGCGGAATTAAATAATAAAGACAGAAACACTTACTTGTTTAAAGCTTTATTCAAACATAATAGAACATTTTACAGTGAGGGAAAGAAAAGATAGAGAAAAACTTGGGAGATTTTCGGATGCCCTCTATTACAAAGGTTGGAGTCTTTATATAGACTTCAGATTTTTGTTAAGTTAATCTTAACTGTTTGAATGGACGATCCTAGTTTGCTGTCTGTTGCTTTACTGAAGGGTCGTCTACTGCTTTTCTGAAGAGGCAAGTACTGTGTTTGTCTTCTTGTGGTTGTCATTATCAGATGACTTCTTCTTTTTGAAGAGTCTTTTGTCTTTGTCTGGAGAATCATTATCTTCAGTTATTATTCTTCTTCTGCGTAGGCCCGGTAGGCTTGGGCTATTCCGTGTGGGTCCTCCATGTCCTCATTGTCTTGGTTTTTCGTTGAGGAAGATGGTGATACTGTGTCTAGCATAGCCTGTATTTCTACTGGGCTTGCTATTTCAATGTTTGCTAAGACTTCTAGGAGTCTCTTTTTTAATTCTGCTTGTGAACTGGTAGATCCACTCTTGCTGGTTGGTTTGGGTTTCTTGATTTCTCTTGATTCAGGAACCCATCCTTTGATTTTTGGTATTTTAACTAAATATTGAATTCGTTCGATTTGTTCTATTTCGAACATCCAACTAATAACAAAAGAAATCCTCTTTGCAAAGTAATATTTGCAAATCTTGATGTGGTTTGGTAGGGTAGAGATTTCCTGTTCTTTCTGGAATCTCTCATAATGAATATGGAAGCTTCGGGGCATTGATTGCTCTGTTCCTCCAAATGCTTTCCACCAGTCATAGAACCATCTTGGTATGACTGACTTAGCTACTTGTTCGCTATATTTTACGAACCATGTATGAGAACCCGGGCGTAGGTACATAAAGTTATACCATGCGTCCATATAATCTTTAAAATTATATGTTTGAGATCTGAATTGTACAGAGAGCACAATCGGGGTGTGCAAATGATCCATTCCCCATTCAAAGGGACTCATAATTTTATGAATGGTAAATCTAGAATACTTGATGCTATCAGGGTCTTTGTCATCCCTGAGGGTATGTTCAAAACTGACTGATCCTGTATCTGTAAGGATAAATTCATAATACCTTCTTGATTTGAGAGGGTCACTGGTTTCAACATAATTTCTGTTTGTATAACAGGGTCTGATCAAATCTGGTTTGTCAAAGTTTTCGTATCCTTTGTCCAATGCTATCACTTTGATTGGTGCTTTGGAGATGGTTCCTTAGGTCGTATTTGATGGTCCAGAAAAACTTTAGGCGATAGGGGTCCGGGGGTCTAGGACCTCTCGGAAGGCGTGGGCTATAGCACATGAATATATGGGAATCGCGCGGAATTCTAGTTTTTTGGCCAAAACACGCAAACAATGAGGAACGATCATGGCAGGGCGGTGACTATGGTTCCTTAAATCATATTTTATGGCCCGTAAAAATATTAGGCGATCGGGGTCCGGGGTTCCCGGGACCACTTGGAAGGCAAGGGCTATAACACACGAAAATATGGGAATCGGGCGGAATTTTAGTTTTTTCGCCGAAAAATGCAAAAAATGAGGAACGATCATTGCGGGGCGGTGACTATGGTTCCTTAGGTTGTATTTGACGGCCAGAAAAAATTTTAGGCGATCCGAGTCCGGAAGGCCCGGCCCACTCGGAAGACGTGGACAATAGCACACGAAAATATGGGAATCACGCGGAATTCTAGTTTTTTACCTGAAAAACGCAAAAATGGGGAACGATCATGGCGGGGCGGTTATTATGGTTCCTTGGGTCGTATTTGATATCCCGGAAAAATTTTAGGCGATCGGGGTCCGGGGGTACCGGGATCACTTGGAAGGCGTGAGCTAGCACACGAAAATATGGGAATCGGGCGGAATTCTAGTTTTTTTGGCGAAAAATGCAAAATATTAGCAATGATCATGGCAGGGTGGTGACTATGGTTCCTTAGGTCGTATTTGATGGCCCGGAAAAATTTTAGGCGATCCGAGTCTGGTAGGCCCGGCCCACTCGGAAGGCTTGGGCAATAACACACGAAAATATGGGAATCGGGCGGAATTCTAGTTTTTTGGACGTAAAATGCAAAAAATGAGGACCGATCATGGTGGGGCGGTGACTATGGTTCCTTAGGTCGTACGTGATGTCCCGGAAAAATATTAGGCGACCGGGGTCCGAGGTTCCCAGGACCACTTGGAAGGCGTGGGCGGTACCACACAAAAATATGGGAATCGAGCGGAATTCTAGGTTTTTGGCCTAAAAATGCAAAAAATGAGGAACGATCATGGCGGGGCGGTGAATATGGTTCCTTAGGTCGTATTTGATGGCCCGGAAAAATTTTAGGCGATCCGAGTCCTGGAGGCCCGACCCACTCGGAAGGCGTGGGCAATAGTAGACGAAAATATGGGAATCACGCGGAATTCTAGTTTTTTGGCAGAAAAACGCAAAAAATGAGGAACGATCATGGCGGGGTGGTTACTATGGTTCCTTGGGTCGTATTTTATGGCCCGAAAAATTTTTGGCGATCGGGGTCCGGGGTCCCGGGACCACTTGGAAGACGTGTGCTATAACACACGAAAATATGGGAATCGGGCAGAATTCTAGTTTTTTGGCCGAAAATTGCAAAAAATGAGGAACGATCATGGCGTAACGGTGACTATGGTTCCTTAGGTCATATTTGATGGCCCGGAAAAAGTTTAGGCGATCCGAGTCCGGGAGACCCGGCCCACTCGGAAGGTGTGGGCTATAGCACACGAAAATATGGGAATCGGGCGAAATTCTAGTTTTTTGGCTGAAAAACACAAAATAAGAGGAACGATCATGGCGGGGCGGTGACTATGGTTTCTTAGGTCGCATTGGATGGTCCGGAAAAATTTTAGGCGATCGGGGTCCGGGATTCCCTACCCATTGGGAAGGCATAGGCAATTATAACACACGAAAATATGGAAATCGTACAGAATTCTAGTTTTTTAGCCGAAAAATGCAAACAATGAGGAACGATCATAGAGTGGAGGTGAATATGGTTCCTTAGGTCTTATTTGATGGCCCGAATAAAATTTAGATGATCCGAGTCCGGGGGCCCGGCCCACTCGGAAGGTGTGGGCTATAGCACACGAAAATATGGGAATCAGGCGGAATTCTAGTTTTTTTGTCGGAAATCGCAATAAGTGAGGAACGTACATGGCGGGGCGGTTCCTATGGTTCCTTAGGTCGTATTTGATGGCCCGGAAAAATTTTAGGCGATCGGGGTCCGGGGATCCCGGGACCACTTAGAAAGCGTGGGCTATATCACACAAAAATATAGGAACCGGGCAGAATTCTAATTTTTTGGCCGAAAAATGCGGAAAATGAGGAACGATCATGGCGAGGTGGTGACTATGGTTCCTTAGGTCCTATTTTATGGCCCGAAAAAACTTTAGGCGATCCGAGTACGGGGGGCTCGGCCCACTCGGAAGGCGTGGGCAATAGCACACAATAATATGGTAATCGGGCGGAATTCTATTATTTTGGCCAAAAAATGCAAAAAATGAGGAACGATCATGGCGGGGCAGTGACTATGGTTCCTTAGGTTGTATTTCATTGCCCGAAAATCTTTTAGGTGATCCGAGTCTGGGGGGCCGGCCCACTCGGAAGGCGTGGGATAGAACACTCGAAAATATAGGAATCGGGCGAAATTTTAGGTTTTTGGCCGAAAAACGCAAAAAATGAAGAACGATCATGGAGGGGCGGTGACTATGGTTCCTTAGGTCGTATTTGATGGTCCAGAAAAACTTTAGGCGATAGGGGTCCGGGGTTCTGGGAGCACTCGGAAGGCGTGGGCTATAGCACACGAAAATATGGGAATCGCGCGGAATTCTAGTTTTTTGGCCGAACAATGTAAAACATGAGGAACGATCATGGCAGGGTGGTGACTATGGTTCCTTAAATCATATTTTATGGCCCGTAAAAATATTAGGCGATCGGGGTCCGGGGTTCCCGTGACCACTTGGAAGGCGTGGGCTATAACACTCAAAAATATGGGAATCGGGCGGAATTCTAGTTTTTTGGCCGAAAAATGCAAAACATGAGGAACGATAATTGCGGGGTGGTGACTATGGTTCCATAGGTCATATTTGATGGCCCGAAAATTTTTTAGGCGATCCGAGTCCGGAAGGCCCGGCCCACTCGGAAGACGTGGGCAATAGCACACGAAAATATGGGAATCACGCGGAATTCTAGTTTTTTGGCCGAAAAACGCAAAAATGGGGAACGATCATGGCGGGGCGGTTATTATGGTTCCTTAGGTCGTATTTGATGGCCCGAAAAAATTTTAGGCAATCCGAGTCCGTAAGGCCAGGCCCACTCGGAAGACGTGGGCAATAGCACACGAAAATATGGGAATCACGCGGAATTCTAGTTTTTTGGCAGAAAAACGCAAAAATGGGGAATGATCATGGCGGGGCGGTTATTATGGTTCCTTGGGTCGTATTTGATGGCCCCAAAAATTTTTAGGCGATCGGGGTCCGGAGGTACCGGGACCACTTGGAAGGCGTGAGCTATAGCACACGAAAATATGGGAATCAGGCGGAATTCTAGTTTTTTGGCCGAAAACTGCAAAATATTAGCAACGATCATGGCGGGGCGGTGACTATGATTCCTTAGGTCGTATTTGATGGCCCAGAAAAGTTTTAGGCGATCCGAGTCTGGTAGGCCCGGCCCACTCGGAAGGCTTGGGCAATAACACACGAAAATATGGGAATCGGGCGGAATTCTAGTTTTTTGGACGTAAAATGCAAAAAATGAGGACCGATCATGGTGGGGTGGTGACTATGGTTCCTTAGGTCGTATTTGATGGCCCAGAAAAATATTAGGCGACCGGGGTCCGAGGTTCCCGGGACCATTTGGAAGGCGTGGGCTGTCGCACACAAAAATATGGGAATGGAGCGGAATTCTAGGTTTTTGGCCGAAAAATGCAAAAAATGAGGAACGATCATGGCAGGGCGGTGAATATGGTTCCTTAGGTCGTATTTGATGGCCTGAATAAAATTTAGATGATCCGAGTCCGGGTGTTAGGTCGTATTTGACGGCCCGAAAAATATTTAGGCGATCCGAGTTCGTAAGGCCCGGCCCACTCGGAAGGCTTGGGCAATAACACACGAAAATATGGGAATCACGCGCAATTCTAGTTTTTTTGACGTAAAATGCAATAAATGAGGACCGATCATGGTAGGGCGGTGACTATGGTTCCTTAGGTCATATTTGATGGCCTAGAAAAATATTAGGCGACCGGGGTCCGAGGTTCCCGGGACCACTTGGAAGGCGTGGGCTGTAGCACACAAAAATAAGGGAATGGAGCGGAATTCTAGGTTTTTGGCCGAAAAATGCAAAACATGAGGAACGATCATGGCGGGGCGGTGACTATGGTTCCTTAGGTCGTATTTGATGGCCCGGAAAAATTTTAGGCGATCCGAGTCTGGTAGGCCCGGCCCACTCGGAAGGCTTGGGCAATAACACACGAAAATATGGGAATCGGGCGGAATTCTAGTTTTTTGGACGTAAAATGCAAAAAATGAGGACCGATCATGGTGGGGCGGTGACTATGGTTCCTTAGGTCGTATTTGATGGCCCAGAAAAATATTAGGCGACCGGTGTCCGAGGTTCCCGGGACCACTTGGAAGGCGTGGGCTATAACACTCGAAAATATGGGAATCGGGCGGAATTCTAGTTTTTTGGCCGAAAAATGCAAAAAATAAGGAACGATCATTGCGGGGTGGTGACTATGGTTCCTTAGGTCATATTTGACGGCCCTAAAATTTTTTAGGCGATCCGAGTCTGGAAGGCCCGGCCCACTCGGAAGACGTGGGCAATAGCACACGAAAATATGGGAATCACGCGGAATTCTAGTTTTTTGGCCGAAAAGCGCAAATATGGGGAACGATCATGGCGGGGCAGTTATTATGGTTCCTTGGGTCGTATTTGATAGCCCGAAAAATTTTTAGGCGATCGAGGTCCGGGGGTACCGGGACCACTTGGAAGGCGTGAGCTATAGCACACGAAAATATGGGAATCGGGCGGAATTCTAGTTTTTTGGCCGAAAAATGCAAAATATTAGCAACGATCATGGCGGGGCGGTGACTATGGTTCCTTAGGTTGTATTTGATAGCCCGGAAAAATTTTAGGCGATCCGAGTCTGGTAGGCCCGGCCCACTCGGAAGGCTTGGGCAATAACACACGAAAATATGGGAATCGGGCGGAATTCTAGTTTTTTGGACGTAAAATGCAAAAAATGAGGACCGATCATGGTGGGGCGGTGACTATGGTTCCTTAGGTCGTATTTGATGGCCCGAAAAAATTTTAGGCGATCCGAGTCTGGTAGGCCCGGCCCACTCGGAAGGCTTGGGCAATAACACACGAAAATATGGGAATCGGGCGGAATTCTAGTTTTTTTGACGTAAAATGCAATAAATGAGGACCGATCATGGTAGGGCGGTGACTATGGTTCCTTAGGTCATATTTGATGGCCTAGAAAAATATTAGGCGACCGGGGTCCGAGGTTCCCGGGACCACTTGGAAGGCGTGGGCTGTAGCACACAAAAATAAGGGAATGGAGCGGAATTCTAGGTTTTTGGCCGAAAAATGCAAAACATGAGGAACGATCATGGCGGGGCGGTGAATATGGTTCCTTAGGTCGTATTTGATGGCCCGGAAAAATTTTAGGCGATCCGAGTCCTTGAGGCCCGACCCACTCGGAAGGCGTGGTCAATAGTAGACGAAAATATGGGAATCACGCGGAATTCTAGTTTTTTGGCAGAAAAACGCAAAAAATGAGGAACGATCATGGCGGGGTGGTTACTATGGTTCCTTGGGTCGTATTTTATGGCCCAAAAAATTTTTAGGCGATCGGGGTCCGGGGTCCCGGGACCACTTGGAAGGCGTGTGCTATAACACACGAAAATATGGGAATCGGGCAGAATTCTAGTTTTTTGGCTGAAAATTGCAAAACATGAGGAACGATCATGGCGGAACGGTGACTATGGTTCCTTAGGTCATATTTGATGGCCCGGAAAAAGTTTAGGCGATCCGAGTCCGGGAGACCCGGCCCACTCGGAAGGCGTGGGCTATAGCACACGAAAGTATGGGAATCGGGTAGAATTCTAGTTATTTGGCCGAAAAACACAAAATATGAGGAACGATCATGGCGGGGCGGTGACTATGGTTTCTTAGGTCGTATTTGATGGTCCGGAAAAATTTTAGGCGATCGGGCTCCGGGATTCCCGACCCATTGGGAAGGCGTGGGCAATTATAGCACACGAAAATATGGGAATCGTACGGAATTCTAGTTTTTTAGCCGAAAAATACAAACAATGAGGAACGATCATGGCGGGGAGGTGAATATGGTTCCTTAGGTATTATTTGATGGCCCGAATAAAATTTAGATGATCCGAGTCCGGGGGTCCCAGCCCATTTGGAAGGTGTGGGTTAGAGCACACGAAAATATGGGAATCGGGCGGAATTCTAGTTTTTTTGCCGGAAAACGCAATAAGTGAGGAACGATCATGGCGGGGCAGTTCCTATGGTTCCTTAGGTCGTATTTGATGGCACGGAAAAATTTTAGGCGATCAGGGTCCGGGGATCCCGGGACCACTTGGAAAGCGTGGGCTATAGCACACAAAAATATGGGAACCGGGCAGAATTCTACTTTTTTGGCCGAAAAATGCAAAAAATGAAGAACGATCATGGCGAGGTGGTGACTATGGTTTCTTAGGTCCTATTTTATGGCCTGAAAAAACTTTAGGCGATCCGAGTACGGGGGGCTCGGCCCACTCGGAAGGCGTGGGCAATAGCACACAATAATATGGTAATCGGGCAGAATTCTAGTGTTTTGGCCGAAAAATGCACAAAATGAGGAACGATCATGGCGGGGCAGTGACTATGGTTCCTTAGTGTAATTGTTTGCCCGAAAATCTTTTAGGTGATCCGAGTCCGGGGGGCCGGCCCACTCGGAAGGCGTGGGATATAACACTCGAAAATATGGGAATCAGGCGAAATTCTAGGTTTTAGGCCGAAAAATGCAAAAAATGAAGAACGATCATGGAGAGGCGGTGACTATGGTTCCTTAGGTCGTATTTGATGGTCCGGAAAAACTTTAGGCGATAGGGGTCCGGGGGTCTGGGAGCACTCGGAAGGCGTGGGCTATAGCACACGAAAATATGGGAATCGCGCGGAATTCTAGTTTTTTGGCCGAAAAATGCAAAAAATGAGGAACGATCATGGCAGGGCGGTGACTATGGTTCCTTAAATCATATTTTATGGCCCGTAAAAATATTAGGCGATAGGGGTCCGGGGGTCTGGGACCACTCGGAAGGCGTGGGCTATAACACACGAAAATATGGGAATCGGGCGAAATTCAAGTTTTTTGGCCGAAAAATGCAAAAAATGAGGAACGATCATTGCGGGGTGGTGACTATGGTTCCTTAGGTCGTATTTGACGGCCCGAAAACTTTTTAGGCGATCCGAGTCCGGGAGACCCGGCCCACTCGGAAGGCGTGGGCAATAGCATACGAAAATATGGGAATCACGCGGAATTTTAGTTTTTTGGCCGAAAAACGCAAAAATGGGGAACGATCATGGCGGGGAGGTTATTATGGTTCCTTGGGTCGTATTTGAGGGCCCGGAAAAATTTTAGGCGATCGTGGTCCAGGGGTACCGGGACCACTTGGAAGGCGTGAGCTATAGCACACGAAAATATGGGAATCAGGCGGAATTCTAGTTTTTTGGCCAAAAAATGTAAAATATTAGCAACGATCATGGCGGGGAGGTGACTATGGTTCCTTAGGTCGTATTTGATGGCCCGAAAAATTTTTAGGCGATCCGAGTCTGGTAGGCCCGGCCCACTCGGAAGGCTTGGGCAATAACACACGAAATTATGGGAATCGGGCGGAATTCTAGTTTTTTGGACGTAAAATGCAAAAAATGAGGACCGATCATGGTGGGGCGGTGACTATGGTTCCTTCGATCGTATTTGATGGCCCAGAAAAATATTAGGCGACCGGGGTCCAAGGTTCCCGGGACCACTTGGAAGGCGTGGGCTGTAGCACACAAAAATATGGGAATCGAGCGGAATTCTAGGTTTTTGGCCGAAAAATGCAAAAAATGAGGAACGATCATGGCGGGGCGGTGAATATGGTTCCTTAGATCGTATTTGATGGCCCGGAAAAATTTTAGGCGATCCGAGTCCTGGAGGCCTGACCCACTCGGAAGGCGTGGGCAATAGTAGATGAAAATATGGGAATCACGCGGAATTCTAGTTTTTTCACAGAAAAACGCAAAAAATGAGGAACGATCATGGCGGGGTGGTTACTATGGTTCCCTGGGTCATAGTTTATGGCCCGAACATTTTTTAGGCGATCGGGGTCCGGGGTCCCGGGACTACTTGGAAGGCGTGTGCTATAGCACACGAAAATATGGGAATCGGGCAGAATTCTAGTTTTTTGGCCGAAAATTGCAAAAAATGAGGAACGATTATGGCGGAACGGTGACTATAGTTCCTTAGGTCGTATTTGATGGCTCGGAAAAAGTTTAGGAGATCCGAGTCCGGGAGACCCGGCCCACTCGGAAGGCGTGGGCTATAGCACACGAAAATATGGGAATCAGGCGGAATTCTAGTTTTTTGGCCGAAAAACACAAAATATGAGGAACAATCATGGCGGGGCGGTGACTATGGTTTCTTAGTTCTTATTTGATGGTCCGGAAAAATTTTAGGCGATCGGTGTCCGGGATTCCCTACCAATTGGGAAGGCGTGGGCAATTATAGCACACGAAAATATGGGAATCGTACGGAATTCTAGTTTTTTAGCCGAAAAATGCAAACAATGAGGAACGATCATGGCGGGGAGGTGAATATGGTTCCTTAGGTCTTATTTGATGGCCCGAATAAAATTTAGATGATCCGAGTCCGGGGGGCCCGGCCCACTCGGAAGGTGTGGGCTGCACACGAAAATATGGGAATCGGGCGGAATTCTAGTTTTTTTGCCGGAAATCGCAATAAGTGAGGAACGATCATGGCGGGGCAGTTCCTATGGTTCCTTAGGTCGTATTTGATGGCCCGGAAAAAATTTTAGGCGATCGGGGTCCGGGGATCCCGGGACCACTTGGAGGCGTGGGCTATAGCAAACGAAAATATGGGAGTCGCGCGGAATTCTAGTTTTTTGGCCGAAAAACGCAAAAAAAGAGAAACGATCATGGCGAGGTGGTGACTATGGTTCCTTAGATCCTATTTTATGGCCCGTAAAAATATTAGGCGATCCGATTACGGGGGGCTCGGCCCACTCGGAAGGCGTGGGCAATAGCACACAATAATATGGTAATCGGACGGAATTCTAGTGTTTTGGCCGAAAAATGCAAAAAATGAGGAACGATTATGGCGGGGCAGTGACTATGGTTCCTTAGGTTGTATTTGATTGCCCGAAAACTTTTTAGGTGATCCGAGTCCGGGGGGCCGTCCCACTCGGAAGGCGGGGGATATAACACTCGAAAATATGGGAATCGGGCGAAATTCTAGGTTTTTGGCCGAAAAACGCAAAAAATGAAGAACGATAATGGAGGGGCGGTGACTATGGTTCCTTAGGTCGTATTTGATGGTCCGGAAAAACTTTTGGCGATAGGGGTCCGGGAGTCTGGGAGCACTCGGAAGGCGTGGGCTATAGCACACGAAAATATGGGAATCGCGCGGAATTCTAGTATTTTGGCAAAAAAATGCAAAAAATGAGGAACGATCATGGTAGGGCGGTGACTATGGTTCCTTAAATCATATTTTATGGCTCGTAGAAATATTAGGTGATCGGGGTCCGGGGTTCCTGGGACCACTCGGAAGGCGTGGGCTATAACACACGAAAATATGGGAATCGTACGCAATTCTAGTTTTTTAGCCGAAAAATGCAAACAATGAGGAACGATCATGGCGGGGAGGTGAATATGGTTCCTTAGGTCATATTTGATGTCCTGGAAAAATTTTAGGCGATCGGGGTCCGGAGATCCCGGGACCACTTGGAAAGCGTGGGCTATAGCACACAAAAATATGGGAACCGGGCGGAATTCTAGTTTTTTGGCCGAAAAATGCGAAAAATGAGGAACGATTATGGTGAGGTAGTGACTATGGTTCCTTAGGTCCTATTTTATGGCCTGAAAACTTCAGGCGATCCGAGTACGGGGGGCTCGGCCCACTCGAAAGGCGTGGGCAATAACACACAATAATATGGTAATCGGGCGGAATTCTAGTGTTTTGGCCGAAAAATACAAACAATGAGGAACGATCATGGCGGAGAGGTGAATATGGTTCCTTACTTCTTATTTGATGGCCCGAATAAAATTTATATGATCCGTGTCCGGGAGACCCGGCCCACTCGGAAGGCGTGGGCAATAGCATACGAAAATATGGGAATCACGCGGAATTTTAGTTTTTTTGCCGAAAAACGCAAAAATGGGGATTGATCATGGCGGGGAGATTATTATGGTTCCTTGGGTCATATTTGATGGCCCGAAAAAATTTTAGGCGATCGGGGTCCGGGGGTACCGGGACCACTTGGAAGGCGTGAGCTATAGCGCACGAAAATATGGGAATCAGGCGGAATTCTAGTTTTTTGGCCGAAAAATGTAAAATATTAGCAACGATCATGGCGGGGAGGTGACTATGGTTTCTTAGGTCGTATTTGATGGCCCGAAAAAATTTTAGGCGATCCGAGTCTGGTAGGCCCGGCCCACTCGGAAGGCTTGGGCAATAACACACGAAAATATGGGAATCGGGCGGAATTCTAGTTTTTTGGACATAAAATGCAAAAAATGAGGACCGATCATGGTGGGGTGGTGACTATGGTTCCTTAGATCGTATTTGATGGCCCAGAAAAATATTAGGCGACCGGGGTCCAAGGTTCCCGGACCACTTGGAAGGTGTGGGTTGTCGCACACAAAAATATGGGAATCGAGCGGAATTCTAGGTTTTTGGCCGAAAAATGCAAAAAATGAGGAACGATCATGGCAGGGCGGTGAATATGGTTCCTTAGGTCGTATTTGATGGCCTGGAAAATTATTAGGCGATCCGAGTCCTGGAGGCCCGACCCACTCGGAAGGCGTGGGCAATAGTAGACGAAAATATGGGAATCACGCGGAATTCTAGTTTTTTCGCAGAAAAACGCAAAAAATGAGGAACGATCATAGCGGGGTGGTTACTATGGTTCCTTGGGTCGTAGTTTATGGCCCGAAAAATTTTTAGGCGATCGGGGTCCGGGGTCCCGGGACAACTTGGAAGGCGTGTGCTATAACACACGAAAATATGGGAATCGGGCAGAATTCTAGTTTTTTGGCCGAAAATTGCAAAAAATGAGGAACGATTATGGCGGAACGGTGACTATAGTTCCTTAGGTCGTATTTGATGGCTCGGAAAAAGTTTAGGCGATCCGATTCCGGGAGACCCGGCCCACTCGGAAGGCGTGGGCTATAGCACACGAAAATATGGGAATCGGGCGAAATTCTAGTTTTTTAGCCGAAAAACACAAAATATGAGGAAAGATCATGGCGGGGCGGTGACTATGGTTTCTTAGTTCGTATTTGATGGTCTGGAAAATTTTTAGGCGATCGGGGTCCAGGATTCCCTACCCATTGTGAGGGCGTGGGCAATTATAGCACACGAAAATATGGGAATCGTACGGAATTCTAGGTTTTTAGCCGAAAAATGCAAACAACGAGGAACGATCATGGCGGGGAGGTGAATATGGTTCCTTACTTCTTATTTGATGGCTCGAATAAAATTTAGATGATCCGAGTCCGGGGGGCCCGGCCCACTCGGAAGGTGTGGGCTATAGCACACGAAAATATGGGAATCGGGCGGAATTCTAGTTGTTTTGCCGTAAATCGCAATAAGTGAGGAACGATCATGGCGGGGCAGTTCCTATGGTTCCTTAGGTCGTATTTGATGGCCCGGAAAAAATTTTAGGCGATCGGGGTCCGGGGATCCCGGGACCACTTGGAGGCGTGGGCTATAGCAAACGAAAATATGGGAATCGCGCGGAATTCTAGTTTTTTGGCCGAAAAACGCAAAAAAAGAGAAACGATCATGGCGAGGTGGTGACTATGGTTCCTTAGATCCTATTTTATGGCCCGTAAAAATATTAGGCGATCCGATTACGGGGGGCTCGGCCCACTCGGAAGGCATGGGCAATAGCATACAATAATATGGTAATCGGACGGAATTCTAGTGTTTTGGCCGAAAAATGCAAAAAATGAGGAACGATCATGGCGGGGCAGTGACTATGGTTCCTTAGGTTGTATTTGATTGCCCGAAAACTTTTTAGGTGATCCGAGTCCGGGGGGCCGTCCCACTCGGAAGGCGGCGGATATAACACTCGAAAATATGGGAATCGGGCGAAATTCTAGGTTTTTGGCCGAAAAACGCAAAAAATGAAGAACGATCATGGAGGGGCGGTGACTATGGTTCCTTAGGTCATATTTGATGGTCCGGAAAAACTTTAGGCGATAGGGGTCCGGGGGTCTGGGAGCACTCGGAAGGCGTGGGCTATAGCACACGAAAATATGGGAATCGCGCGGAATTCTAGTTTTTTGGCCGAAAAATGCAAAAAATGAGGAACGATCATGGCAGGGCGGTGACTATGGTTCCTTAAATCATATTTTATGGCCTGTAAAAATATTAGGCGATAGGGGTCCGGGGGTCTGGGACCACTCGGAAGGCGTGGGCTATAATACACGAAAATATGGGAATCGGGTGAAATTCAAGTTTTTTGGCCGAAAAATGCAAAAAATGAGGAACGATCATTGCAGGGTGGTGAATATGGTTCCTTAGGTCGTATTTGACGGCCCGAAAAATTTTTAGGCGATCCGAGTCCGGGAGACCCGGCCCACTCGGAAGGCGTGGGCAATAGCATACGAAAATATGGGAATCACGCGGAATTTTAGTTTTTTGGCCGAAAAACGCAAAAATGGGGAACGATCATGGCGGGGAGGTTATTATGGTTCCTTCGGTCGTATTTGAGGGCCCGGAAAAATTTTAGGCGATCGGGGTCCGGGGGTACCGGGACCACTTGGAAGGCGTGAGCTATGGCACACGAAAATATGGGAATCAGGCGGAATTCTAGTTTTTTGGCCGAAAAATGTAAAATATTAGCAACGATCATGGCGGGGAGGTGACTATGGTTCCTTAGGTCGTATTTGATGGCCCGAAAAAATTTTAGGCGATCCGAGTCTGGTAGGCCAGGCCCACTCGGAAGGCTTGGGCAATAACACACGAAATTATGGGAATCGGGCGGAATTCTAGTTTTTTGGATGTAAAATGCAAAAAATGAGGACTGATCATGGTGGGGCGGTGACTATGGTTCCTTAGATCGTATTTGATGGCCCAGAAAAATATTAGGCGACCGGGGTCCAAGGTTCCCGGGACCACTTGGAAGGCGTGGGCTGTAGCACATAAAAATATGGGAATCGAGCGGAATTCTAGGTTTTTGGCCGAAAAATGCAAAAAATGAGGAACGATCATGGCGGGGCGGTGAATATGGTTCCTTAGGTCGTATTTGATGGCCCGGAAAAATTTTAGGCGATCCGAGTCCTGGAGGCCCGACCCACTCGGAAGGCGTGGGCAATAGTAGACGAAAATATGGGAATCACGCGGAATTCTAGTTTTTTCGCAGAAAAACGCAAAAAATGAGGAACGATCATAGCGGGGTGGTTACTATGGTTCCTTGGGTCGTAGTTTATGGCCCGAAAAATTTTTAGGCGATCGGGGTCCGGGGTCCCGGGACAACTTGGAAGGCGTGTGCTATAACACACGAAAATATGGGAATCGGGCAGAATTCTAGTTTTTTGGCCGAAAATTGCAAAAAATGAGGAACGATTATGGCGGAACGGTGACTATAGTTCCTTAGGTCGTATTTGATGGCTCGGAAAAAGTTTAGGCGATCCGATTCCGGGAGACCCGGCCCACTCGGAAGGCGTGGGCTATAGCACACGAAAATATGGGAATCGGGCGAAATTCTAGTTTTTTGGCCGAAAAACACAAAATATGAGGAAGGATCATGGCGGGGCGGTGACTATGGTTTCTTAGGTCTTATTTGATGGTCCAGAAAATTTTTAGGCGATCGGGGTCCAGGATTCCCTACCCATTGTGAGGGCGTGGGCAATTATAGCACACGAAAATATGGGAATCGTACGGAATTCTAGGTTTTTAGCCGAAAAATGCAAACAACGAGGAACGATCATGGCGGGGAGGTGAATATGGTTCCTTACTTCTTATTTGATGGCTCGAATAAAATTTAGATGATCCGAGTCCGGGGGGCCCGGCCCACTCGGAAGGTGTGGGCTATAGCACACGAAAATATGGGAATCGGGCGGAATTCTAGTTGTTTTGCCGTAAATCGCAATAAGTGAGGAACGATCATGGCGGGGCAGTTCCTATGGTTCCTTAGGTCGTATTTGATGGACTGGAAAAAATTTTAGGCGATCGGGGTCCGGGGATCCCGGGACCACTTGGAGGCGTGGGCTATAGCAAACGAAAATATGGGAATCGCGCGGAATTCTAGTTTTTTGGCCGAAAAACGCAAAAAAAAGAGAAACGATCATGGCGAGGTGGTGACTATGGTTCCTTAGATCCTATTTTATGGACCGTAAAAATATTAGGCGATCCGAGTACGGGGGGCTCGGCCCACTCGGAAGGCGTGGGCAATAGCACACAATAATATGGTAATCGGGCGGAATTCTAGTGTTTTGGCTGAAAAATGCAAAAAATGAGGAACGATCATGGCGGGGCAGTGACTATGGTTCCTTAGGTTGTATTTGATTGCCTGAAAACGTTTTAGGTGATCCGAGTCCGGGGGGCCGTCCCACTCGGAAGGCGGCGGATATAACACTCGAAAATATGGGAATCGGGCGAAATTCTAGGTTTTTGGCCGAAAAACGCAAAAAATGAAGAACGATCATGGAGGGGCGGTGACTATGGTTCCTTAGGTCGTATTTGATGGTCCGGAAAAACTTTAGGCGATAGGGGTCCGGGGGTCTGGGAGCACTCGGAAGGCGTGGGCTATAGCACACGAAAATATGGGAATCGCGCGGAATTCTAGTTTTTTGGCCGAAAAATGCAAAAAATGAGGAACGATCATGGCAGGGCGGTGACTATGGTTCCTTAAATCATATTTTATGGCCCGTAAAAATATTAGGCAATAGGGGTCCGGGGGTCTGGGACCACTCGGAAGGCGTAGGCTATAACACACGAAAATATTGGAATCGGGCGAAATTCAAGTTTTTTGGCCGAAAAATGCAAAAAATGAGGAACGATCATTGCGGGGTGGTGACTATGGTTCCTTAGGTCGTATTTGACGGCCCAAAAAATATTTAGGCAATCCGAGTCCAGGAGACCCGGTCCACTCGGAAGGCGTGGGCAATAGCATACGAAAATATGGGAATCACGCGAAATTTTAGTTTTTTGGCCGAAAAACGCAAAAATGGGGAACAATCATGGCGGGGAGGTTATTATGGTTTCTTGGGTCGTATTTGAGGGCCCGGAAAAATTTTAGGCAATCGGGGTCCGGGGGTACCGGGACCACTTGGAAGGCGTGAGCTATAGCACATGAAAATATGGGAATCAGGCGGAATTCTAGTTTTTTGGCCGAAAAATGTAAAATATTAGCAACGATCATGGTGGAGAGGTGACTATGGTTCCTTAGGTCGTATTTGATGGCCCGGAAAATTTTTAGGCGATCCGAGTCTGGTAGGCCCGGCCCACTCGAAAGGCTTGGGCAATAACACACGAAATTATGGGAATCGGGCGGAATTCTAGTTTTTTGGACGTAAAATGCAAAAAATGAGGACCGATCATGGTGGGGCGGTGACTATGGTTCCTTAGATCGTATTTGATGACCCAGAAAAATATTAGGCGACCGGAGTCCAAGGTTCCCGGGACCACTTAGAAGGCGTGGGCTGTAGCACACAAAAATATGGGAATCGAGCGGAATTCTAGGTTTTTGGCCGAAAAATGCAAAAAATGAGGAACGATTATGGCGGGGCGGTGAATATGGTTCCTTAGGTCGTATTTGATGGCCTGGAAAAATTTTAGGCGATCCGAGTCCTGGAGGCCCGACCCACTCGGAAGGCGTGGGCAATAGTAGACGAAAATATAGGAATCACGCGGAATTCTAGTTTTTTCGCAGAAAAACGCAAAAAATGAGGAACGATCATGGCGTGGTGGTTACTATGGTTCCCTGGGTCGTAGTTTATGGCCCGAACATTTTTTAGGCGATCGGGGTCCGGGGTCCCGGGACCACTTGGAAGGCGTGTGCACACACGAAAATATGGGAATCGTGCAGAATTCTAGTTTTTTGGCCGAAAATTGCAAAAAATGTGGAACGATCATGGCAGAACGGTGACTATGGTTCCTTAGGTCGTATTTGATGGCCCGGAAAAAGTTTAGGAGATCCGAGTCCGGGAGACCCGGCCCACTCGGAAGGCGTGGGCTATAGCACACGAAAATATGGGAATCAGGCGGAATTCTAGTTTTTTGGCCCAAAAACACAAAATATGAGGAACGATCATGGCGGGATGGTGACTATGGTTTCTTAGGTATTATTTGATGGTCCGGAAAAATTTTAGGCGATCGGTGTCCGGGATTCCCTACCCATTGGGAAGGCGTGGGCAATTATAGCACACGAAAATATGGGAATCGTACGGAATTCTAGTTTTTTAGCCAAAAAATGCAAACAATGAGGAACGATCATGGCGGGGAGGTGAATATGGTTCCTTAGGTCTTATTTGATGGCCCGAATAAAATTTAGATGATCCGAGTCCGGGGGCCCCGGCCCACTCGGAAGGTGTGGGCTGCACACGAAAATGTGGGAATTGGGCGGAATTCTAGTTTTTTTGCCGGAAATCGCAATAAGTGAGGAACGATCATGGCGGGGCAGTTCCTATGGTTCCTTAGGTCGTATTTGATGGCCCGGAAAAAATTTAGGCGATCGGGGTCCGGGGATCCCGGGACCACTTGGAAAGCGTGGGCTATAGCACACAAAAATATGGGAACCGGGCGGAATTCTAGTTTTTTGGCCGAAAAATGCGAAAAATGATGAACGATCATGGCGAGGTGGTGACTATGGTTCCTTAGGTCCTATTTTATGGCCCGAAAAAACTTTAGGCGATCCGAGTACGGGGGGCTCGGCCCACTCGGAAGGCGTGGGCAATAACACACAATAATATGGTAATCGGGCGGAATTCTAGTGTTTTGGCCGAAAAATGCAAAAAATGAGGAACGATCATGGCGGGGCAGTGACTATGGTTCCTTAGGTTGTATTTGATTGCCCGAAAACGTTTTAGGTGATCCGAGTCCGGGGGGCCGTCCCACTCGGAAGGCGGGGGATATAACACTCGAAAATATGGGAATCGGGCGAAATTCTAGGTTTTTGGCCGAAAAACGCAAAAAATGAAGAACGATAATGGAGGGGCGGTGACTATGGTTCCTTAGGTCGTATTTGATGGTCCGGAAAAACTTTAGGCGATAGGGGTCCGGGAGTCTGGGAGCACTCGGAAGGCGTGGGCTATAGCACACGAAAATATGGGAATCGCGCGGAATTCTAGTATTTTGGCCAAAAAATGCAAAAAATGAGGAACGATCATGGTAGGGCGGTGACTATGGTTCCTTAAATCATATTTTATGGCCCGTAGAAATATTAGGTGATCGGGGTCCGGGGTTCCCGGGACCACTTGGAAGGCGTGGGCTATAACACACGAAACTATGGGAATCGGGCGGAATTCTAGTTTTTTGGCCGAAAAATACAAAAATGAGGAACGATCATTGCGGGGTGGTGACTATGGTTCCTTAGGTCGTATTTGACTGCCCGAAAAATATTTAGGCGATCCGAGTCCGGAAGGCCCGACCCACTCCGAAGACGTGGGCTATAGCATACGAAAATATGGGAATCACGCGGAATTCTAATTTTATGGCCGAAAAACGGAAAATGGGGAACAATCATGGCGGGGCGGTTATTATGGTTCCTTGGGTCGTATTTGATGGCCCGGAAAAATTTTAGGCGATCGGGGTCCGGGGGTACCGGGACCACTTGGAAGGCGTGAGCTATAGCACACGAAAATATGGGAATCGGGCGGAATTCTAGTTTTTTGGCCGAAAAATGCAAAATATGAGGAACGATCATGGCGGGGCGGTGACTATGGTTTCTTAGGTCTTATTTGATGGTCCGGAAAAATTTTAGGCGATCGGTGTCCGGGATTCCCTACCCATTGGGAAGGCGTGGGCAATTATAGCACACGAAAATATGGGAATCGTACGGAATTCTAGTTTTTTAGCCGAAAAATGCAAACAATGAGGAACAATCATGGCGGGGAGGTGAATATGGTTCCTTAGGTCTTATTTGATGGCCCGAATAAAATTTAGATGATCCGAGTCCGGGGGCCCGGCCCACTCGGAAGGTGTGGGCTGCACACGAAAATATGGGAATCGGGCAGAATTCTAGTTTTTTTGCCGGAAATGGCAATAAATGAGGAACGATCATGGCGGGGCAGTTCCTATGGTTCCTTAGGTCGTATATGATGGCCCGAAAAAAATTTAGACGATCGGGGTCCGAGGATCCCGGGACCACTTGGAAAGCGTGGGCTATAGCACACAAAAATATGGAAACCGGGCGGAATTCTAGTTTTTTGGCCGAAAAATGCGAAAAATGATGAACGATCATGGCGAGGTGGTGACTATGGTTCCTTAGGTCCTATTTTATGGCCCAAAAAAACTTTAGGCGATCCAAGTACGGGGGGCTCGGCCCACTTGGAAGGCGTGGGCAATAACACACAATAATATGGTAATCGGGCGGAATTCTATTGTTTTGGCCGAAAAATGCAAAAAATGAGGAACGATCATGGCGGGGCAGTGACTATGGTTCCTTAGGTTGCATTTGATTGCCCGAAAACTTTTTAGGTCATCCGAGTCCGGGGGGCCGTCCCACTCGGAAGGCGTGGGATATAACACACGAAAATATGGGAATCGGGCGAAATTCTAGGTTTTTGGCCGAAAAACGCAAAAAATGAAGAACGATAATGGAGGGGCAGTGACTATGGTTCCTTAGGTCGTATTTGATGGTCCGGAAAAACTTTAGGCGATAGGGGTCCGGGAGTCTGGGAGCACTCGGAAGGCGTGGGCTATAGCACACGAAAATATGGGAATCGCGCGGAATTCTAGTATTTTGGCCAAAAAATGCAAAAAATGAGGAACGGTCATGGTAGGGCGGTGACTATGGTTCCTTAAATCATATTTTATGGCCCGTAGAAATATTAGGTGATCGGGGTCCGGGGTTCCCGGGACCACTTGGAAGGTGTGGGCAATAACACTCGAAACTATGGGAATCGGGCAGAATTCTAGTTTTTTGGCCGAAAAATACAAAAATGAGGAACGATCATTGCGGGGTGGTGACTATGGTTCCTTAGGTCGTATTTGACGGCCCGAAAAATTTTTAGGTGATCCGAGTCCGGAAGGCCCGACCCACTCGGAAGACGTGGGCTATAGCACACGAAAATATGGGAATCACGCGGAATTCTAATTTTTTGGCCGAAAAACGGAAAAATGGGGAACGATCATGGCGGGGCGGTTATTATGGTTCCTTGGGTCGTATTTGATGGCCCGGAAAAATTTTAGGCGATCGGGGTCCGGGGGTACCGGGACCACTTGGAAGGCGTGAGCTATAGCACACGAAAATATGGGAATCGGGCGGAATTCAAGTTTTTTGGCCGAAAAATGCAAAATATTAGCAACGATCATGGCGGGGCGGTGACTATGGTTCCTTAGGTCGTATTTGATGGCCCGGAAAAATTTTAGGCGATCCGAGTCTGGTAGGCCCGGCCCACTCGGAAGGCTTGGGCAATAACACACGAAAATATGGGAATCGGGCGGAATTCTAGTTTTTTGGACGTAAAATGCAAAAAATGAGGACCGATCATGGTGGGGTGGGGACTATGGTTCCTTAGGTCGTATTTGATGTCCTAGAAAAATATTAGGCAACCGGAGTCCGAGGTTCCAGGGACCACTTGGAAGGCGTGGGTTGTAGCACACAAAAATATGGGAATCGAGCGGAATTCTAGGTTTTGGCCGAAAAATGCAAAAAATGAGGAACGATTATGGCGGGGCGGTGAATATGGTTCCTTAGGTCGTATTTGATGGCCCGGAAAAATTTTAGGCGATCCGAGTCCTAGAGGCCCGACCCAGTCGGAAGGCGTGGGCAATAGTAGACGAAAATATGGGAATCACGCGGAATTCTAGTTTTTTCGCAGAAAAACGCAAAAAATGAGGAACGATCATGGCGGGGTGGTTACTATGGTTCCCTGGGTCGTAGTTTATGGCCCGAAAATATTTTAGGCAATCGGGGTCCGGGGTCCCGGGACCACTTGGAAGGCGTGTGCACACACAAAAATATAGGAATCGGGCAGAATTCTAGTTTTTTGGCCGAAAATTACAAAAAATGAGGAACGATCATGGCGGAACGGTGACTATGGTTCCTTAGGTCGTATTTGATGGCCCGTAAAAAGTTTAGGAGATCCGAGTCCGGGAGACCCGGCCCACTCGGAAGGCGTGGGCTATAGCACACGAAAATATGGGAATCGGGCGGAATTCTAGTTTTTGGCCGAAAAACACAAAATATGAGGAACGATCATGGCGGGGCGGTGACAATGGTTTCTTAGGTCTTATTTGATGGTCCGGAAAAATTTTAGGCGATCGGTGTCCGGGATTCCCTACCCATTGGGAAGGCGTGGGCAATTATACCACACGAAAATATAGGAATCGTACGAAATTCTAGTTTTTTAGCCGAAAAATGCAAACAATGAGGAACGATCATGGCGGGGAGGTGAATATGGTTCCTTAAGTCTTATTTGATGGCCCGAATAAAATTTAGATGATCCGAGTCCGGGGGCCCCGGCCCACTCGGAAGGTGTGGGCTGCACACAAAAATATGGGAATCACGCGGAATTCTAGTTTTTTAGCCAAAAAATGCAAAAATGGGGAATGATCATGGCGGGGCAGTTATTATGGTTCCTTGGGTCGTATTTGATGGCCCGGAAAAATTTTAGGCGATCGGGGTCCGAGGTTCCCGGGACCACTTGGAAGGCGTGGGCTGTCGCACACAAAAATATGGGAATCGAGCGGAATTCTAGGTTTTTGACCGAAAAATGCAAAAAATGAGGAACGATCATGGCGAGGTGGTGACTATGGTTCCTTAGGTCCTATTTTATGGCCCGAAAAAACATTAGGCGATCCGAGTACGGGGGGCTCGGCCCACTCGAAAGGCGTGGGCAATAGCACACAATAATATGGTAATCGGGCGGAATTCTAGGGTTTTGGCCGAAAACTGCATAAAATGAGGAACGATCATGACGGGGCGGTGACTATTGTTCCTTAGGTCGTTATTTGATGGCCCGAATAAAATTTAGATGATCCGAGTCCGGGGGCCCCGGCCCACTCGGAAGGTGTGGGCTGCACACAAAAATATGGGAATCGGGCGGAATTCTAGTTTTTTTGCCGGAAATCGCAATAAGTGAGGAACGATCATGGCGGGGCAGTTCCTATGGTTCCTTAGGTCGTATTTGATGGCCCGGAAAAAATTTAGGCGATCGGGGTCCGGGGATCCCGGGACCACTTGGAAAGCGTGGGCTATAGCACACAAAAATATGGGAACCGGGCGGAATTCTAGTTTTTTGGCCAAAAAATGCAAAAAATGAAGAACGATCATGGCGAGGTTGTGACTATGGTTCCTTAGGTCCTATTTTATGGCCCGAAAAAACTTTAGGCGATCCGAGTACGGGGGGCTCGGCCCACTCGGAAGGCGTGGGCAATAACACACAATAATATGGTAATCGGGCGGAATTCTAGTGTTTTGGCCGAAAAATGCAAAAAATGAGGAACGATCATGGCGGGGCAGTGACTATGGTTCGTTAGGTTGTATTTGATTGCCTGAAAACTTTTTAGGTGA